>NC_142580.1:12066250-12371979 GCF_041283825.1 Pyrus communis
CGCCTTGCCTCGTGTATGGGTTTTGACTGGAGTTGTGTTGAGCGTCATTGCTTCCTTGGTGGGTTTCCACGCAGCCTTATCCACCTTTGGCCCCAAAACTTTGTCATTCTTGTAGTCGGCGATCTGCTCTTTCTTCCCATGACGGGTGATGCTTAACTCCATATCATGGGCGCGGGTGGCTAACTCCTCAAATGTTCGTGGTTTGATGCCTTGAAGGATGTAGTGTAGTCCCCACTGCATGCCTTGAACGCACATCTCGATGGCGGAGGTTTCAGAAAGCCGATCTTTGCAATCCAGGCTTAATGAACGCCATCTATTTATGTAGTCGATGACAGGTTCATCTCTCCACTGTTTCGTACTGGTCAGCTCTAGCATGCTTACAGTACGACGAGTGCTGTAGAAACGGTTGAGGAATTCCCTTTCTAGCTGGTCCCAACTGTTGATAGACTCAGGTTCGAGGTCAGTGTACCAGTCAAAAGCATTACTTTTCAGCGAACGCACGAACTGTTTGACGAGGTAGTCTCCCTCTGTCCCAGCATTGTTGCAAGTTTCAACGAAATGGGCGACATGTTGTTTCGGGTTGCCTTTTCCATCGAACTGCATGAATTTTGGGGGCTGATAACCCCTTGGCATCTTCAAAGCATCAATCCTCTTGGAGTAAGGCTTTGAGTACAGTACGGAGTCGTGCGAGCTTCCTTCGTACTGTGTCTTGATAGTGCTTGCAATCATCTCCTGTAGCTGCTGGATAGAGAGAGATCCCATGGATGTCATTGCTTGGTCTGGCTTCGGCTTCTCTTCAGCTTTCTCCACTGGTGGCTCCTCTTCTTCGTCACCTTCTTTCTTTAATAGGCCAATATTTGGGTCGACTTTTACGTCGGGCAGCGCATCTAGTTGGTTGACAAGTGCGGCAATCTGCAAGTCCTTCTCTTCCACAGTCTGTGTGAGCTTTGCGATTGCTTCATTCATCTGAGCTAGCTGTTCTTCAACAGAGGTGACGCCGATGGTCATGACTTGTGCAACCAATAGGCATGACTTTCCTTCAGACATCCAGGGTGCTGATGAAGAAACCCATTGGCCATTTTGGGATGTCATCTTATGCGCCTTAGCAGCATGCTTTGGTGCCCCCAGCAAGGTTAGGTTGATGATAGACTCGCGCATTTGATGTTCCCTTTGCTCGCTTAGCGGTACCAATTTTGAAGCGGCATGTTGATGAGTGGTTGTGATGCCAATGGATGCTCCATTCGTGGCGGAAGTGCTTATGCTTCTTCCTTTGGTGGTTGCAAGAACAGCTTGTCCCTTGCTTGATGCCATTGATTTTGGAGGTGTGCTTTGGTTGTTGTCAACTCCGTAACCATGCTCCTTCAACTTCTTTTGAGTTTTGGTGAGGTCGCGATCTTTGTCGTTGACGGTGTTTGAAACCTTCTTTCCAAGATTTGAAGAGGAAGCAAAGTCATGCCTAGCCTTTGACATGAGTTCGTAGGCATTTGGGTTGAAGCCTTCTTCGGTCCTCTTAGTTGGAAGAGAGCTTGGTTTCACCATGACACCATGTTGCGCCTCCAGACGGTTGATGAGTCCGGCGGTTTGCAAGTTTTTCTCCTCTGCAGTCTTTATCAGCCTTGCAATTGTTTCCTTCATCTGAACCAGCTGTCTTTCAATGGAGGTAGTGCCGATAGTCATGACTTGTTCTTTGTTTGAAGCCATGGACTGTGCTTGAATATCTTGAACGGAGACAGAGATGAGAGGTAGAGATAGTCCCACCGAGCGTGCCAAATTTGTAAACACGAATTTTTCCTGAAACAAGAGACAAGAATACGTGTACAAAATATATTTTTTGTTTGTATTGATTTTGGGGTTACAATCTCTTTGTAATTTGATCCTCTGATTCTATCTTCGTAGGGTGAAGGTTTGTGGATAAGCTGTTGATCCAAAGGGCCGTCGGGGCTTGATCTAGGGATGAACAGTTGATGAACGGATCTTCGAGGGCTTTTGGGCTTGATCTTGAAGACTGGATGTATGGATTTCTTCAAGGGCTTTTGGGCTTGATCTTGAAGGTTGATGGATGAGCGGATCTTCAAGGGCTTTTGGGCTTAATCTTGAAGAACGATTGGATGTGTGGATTTGTTGAGGTTGTTGATCCAAAGGGCCGTTGGGGCTTGATCTTAGGATGAACGGATGATGAACACTTTCTTCAAGGGGCCGTCGGGGCTTGATCTTGAGTCGGTGGAAGTTCTTCAAGGGCCGTTGGGGCTTGACCTTTGAAGGAGGATTTGACGAAGAACGAAGAGTGTTTTCTTGATCCTTCGGGATTTGCTTGAGAGCTTTAGAGTTTCGAGGCTTCAAGGTTTTGGTGTGATGTAAATTTCCTTCTTTCTTTCTCTTCTTCCTTTCTTTCTTTCTTTTTTTTTGAAATGAATGCCTTGGCCTCCTATTTATAGAATTCCAAAACTTGATTTTTGGATTTAAATAATCAGATGAAATAAATCATTTCTGCCAGATATTGACACGTGTCCTATTTGATGACCTTTCCAATTTATTTCGATTTTTCGTTGAGTCACACGCTACATGTAAAATTTATGTGACACGTGAGCGTTGAAATTTTAATTATTGGTTAACATTCATTTCACCGAAATTTCGATGTCTACAGTTTCCTAGTCAATAAAAGGCATTATAACATTGGAAAACAGCACAATGTTGAATTACACAGAGAACTCAAGCCCTAACTAAAGATAACAAGTGTAATTAGATCAGTCAGTTTGATTAGTTTTTCGCCCTTGAATTGAGTCATTTTGATTAAACTTATGAGTGTTATTATGTCCACTCACATATTTTATTTCCTCACCCCATGCATATTAGTTAAAATGTGATTGAGGAATACATATAAGGTGGGTGAAAAAAATAGGGCAATGCATATAGCAGCACTAAAATTTAGTTATAACTTTTCAGTTTCACTTGCATTTTTACCAATAAAAGAATTTAACATTCATTCACCAACTGTCTTTTGGTCTAAGGACAATATTTTTCCAATTCTAGAAGATGTCATTGAGATGAAGGAAAAAACAAATTCACATTCATAATAATCAACGAGCCAATAAATCAAATCAAATTAAACTTTATAGGATTGGATTGAATCGGCCATATGGTGTTACTCGGAGTTCTAACATCCCAAGCTACTACCAAACACTCATCAAAGAATGCGTAATGCTCACTCCTAAAATTCGATTATCAAAAAGATAAAAGGCATAAAATGTGCATCATGAGACACAAATTTGTCATAGACAACCCATGGCCTTAGGCCAGATTTGTACTAGTGAAAGGGCGTCACGACTTACACACGTACCTTAAATGCCAACATCATAACCAAACATGAGGCCTCCACTGGCGGCCAATATACAAGAAATGATCACAACTGTCGTGATCTTTGCCTCAAAGTCTCGGCCGCCGGAAGTCAGGCGCTCCAAGGCCTCCGGCCATAATTGATTTCTCTACTTCTCTACTTCTCCCTCAGACTTAGGTAAAGACGTCTGGGTGACCGGGATCGAATGAGGAAGAGACTGCAATGAGGTTTACATTATTACGAGAGGCTTTATTTATACGTGGACAGCTTGAAGGCAACAGAAAGTGAACGACATGGAGAATGGAGGATTTTTAGTCCGTTCACGGTCAGTATACTGCCACATGGCATGATCTATGGTTGGTAATCATTCTTGATGATGTTGTTGGTTAGCGAGATGTATTTGTATAAACTAGTCAACAATATTGGATAATGATCCAGTCTAAAATATAAATATGACACGGATTTTTAAATAACTATTTACCTAATAAACAAAAAGGATTTTTGTGGAAATTGAATAATCCCAAATTAGGCCATAAATGTCCAGCCTCTTTCTAGATAATATTGTAGGAAGTTAATTAGGGTGAATCAAAATTTTTGTTACTTTATGTGCAACATTTATCCTTATAAAGCTGCACTAATTAAGGGCATTGGATTAACAATATTATGTTGCTCATCGGTCATGGGATTTCATTTAAATTTTAGTCATCTTCAAGTACAAGAGCGACAAGAGGCTAGATTTTGTTTGAATTTTGCCTCTCAGATCCTTCAAACTCGAAACCACTCAGATAGAAGTTGAGAAAATTATAACTAAACTGTAGTTTTAAATAGCTTTTACAGTTTGTTCAAAAAAAAAAAAAAAAAAAAGCTTTTACAGTTTTTTTTTTCTTTATGTTGTAATTTGTACTTAACGCAAGTCAATTCTCTATTGAGCGATCTCGTTAGTAATCGAAAATAAAAATTGTGCATTGTTATTGTTTGAGGTTGATATAGAAGTCCTACTACATTTATCAATTCATCCCAGTCAAAATTCCCACCATGCTTAATCACGTGCGCCGTCACCGCATGAGTTGCATGATTGCATTGCCGATGGGTAAAGCAAAACCTCACCAACTAGAACAAACTCGCCATCCTCCAAATACCTTGGAAATAAATATAAGTGTCACATCAGTCGTGATCTCCTCGTTAAGCATTTGGATCAAACCACCAAGCAAACCCCATGCTCGATAATATCACTATTAAGAATCATCTCCATAGATTTTTATAAACTTTTTTAAAATCTTAATTGAATACACTCAGATTTCTAAGAGATTGAAACCTAATCAAAATTCTACTGTTCAATTACACTTGGAATGTTATAAACTTTTTTTAAAATTCTAAAGGTTGTGTATTCAATTGAGAATTTGAGAGATTTTAATAGATTTATAAATCCACAAATTTTTATGAAGTTTAATTGATTTGTAGATATCTCATGTAAAATTTTGATTCAATTCTCTAGAAATCTCATTGAGAGATGTGAGATTTGTGAATGCTTAAAATACACTACGAAATCTCTTAAATTCCCTCAAGTTCCTCAACTAAGATTCCTTAAAATCAATTTCTAATTTTTTTTTTCCCAAAAAGGGGGCAATTGGTGGCAAGTCACGGTTATTCACCCATTCCAAGCCCGGAAAGGCTGTGGAGAATTTTTCGATGCCCGTGCCCATAGTCAAGCAAACTCACCAGCTTAGATAATCGAACTCGAGACCTCCCACATTTTTTTGTTTATTTTGGGAGCAGCAATATGCGCCCTTACCACAAGTCCATTTGAGTGTTTAAAAAATCAATTCTAATTAAATACACCTAAAATGTTATAAACTTCCAAAAAAAAATTAATTGAATACATCCGGATTTCTAAAATTTTTAATAAACTATCTTAAAATCATGATTGAAAACACTTGAATTTCAAAGAGTCACATAAAATCTTGATTGAATACCCCTAAATTCATTAAAAGAATTAAAATCTCTCAAAATCTCAATTGAATACACCCTCCTAATTGAATACACCCGAATTTCTATCTTAAAATGTTGATTGAATACACATAAAATTTCAGAGAATCACTTAAAATCCTAATTGAATACCATTAGATTTATTAAAAGAATTAAACTATCTCAAAATCCCAATTAAATAAACCTCCTAAATTTTTTATTTTAGCCCTTCACTAGAATTCCATAGCAGCATAAGTATTAAAATTTCTTATTTGTATTATAGGTCTAATTTACTAAATCATTGCAGCGATAGTAGAGAGAAAGAGAGAGTTGTAATTGTGAGGTGTGTATTTCATGAAATTTGCTTTTATTTATAGTAGTATAGAAAGTAGATTCCTTGCCCGATATGATTAAAACTCTAATAGGATAATATATAGTCTAAGAGATATGATAGAATCCACAATGATATTCCAGATATGATAAGATTTACACAATCACATTCCTGAACAAATAGGATTGCAACAATTTGATTTTTGTTTCAATATTTAATGTGTATTTTTTAAAAAAAATAAAAATTAATCATTCATTTATTATGTTTGACATCCTCCAATATAAAGGAGCATAAATCTTTTTTTGACAAAAAAAAAAAAAAAAAACCACAAATCTTTACGTGCCTAGTTCTCTTATTAGCGATGGTCTGCGAGCATTATTATTACAAGAGAAATTTTATTCGAAACATGTATCTCTCAACTCAACTTATGATTATAATGTAAATTATCATTTTTACCTATTATGCAATTATCATTAAAGGATTGAATTAAAATTTATAAATACACCCTACATTAGCAACAACCAAACCACCATGACTTCGCTTCAATCTTATATAATAATAATAATAATAATAATAAATAAAAACTTCACCCTCTCAATCCCAAACCCTAAAATGCTTTTATAGAGAGAGAGAGACAGAGAGAAAAGCTCTTACAGACTAGTGGAGGGTGATTTTGTTATAAACATTGTATTTAAGTGTGGTTGTGCAAATCCTAGATTATATTTGATACTAGTTATTCTTTCCTATTAGGACTTGTATAATTGTATTCCTTGGGGGAGAAAGATTCATCCTTCCCTTATTACTAAAAATAAAGGCATTGCATAGGGGAATAACACATCCTCTACATAACCCTACAAACACATCACTTCTCCCTACCCTCTGTGTCGTGCGCCCCCTCTCTCCCTTGTTAGATTAAAATGAACCACAACATATTATTAGCACTCTCCTACTGTTGCGCTTAACATGGACATTTTCTGCATCAAACCAATTCATCAGTATCATCATGCAATTAGGTTCTTCCAAAATAACGGTTTTTATCTCGATAGTTTTGTAGCCCTGATAGCATGAACATTCATCATAATGCATGACCCAACTTCAGGTTTTTTCGAATTTTAGATTCTACATAAATTGTGTATGCATTATAGCCATAATTGTTGAATTATGTGAAATGATATTGCCATGAATTGCATCAAATATATGTCCCTGCATTAAATTATTTGTTGAATATGCATTGAATTAATCTGGAAATTGAAAAAAAAAATAAAAAAAAATTCTAAGGTTCTTTGAACCCAAGCCCTAGCCCGAAGCTTTGAGCCTCTAGAACCCAGCCTAAAGCCCTGACGCCCTTCACGACATCACACACATGGCCTACAACCATGCCCAGCCACCACGACTACCATCGTCGACGACCTGCAGTCGTCACCGACCCTACAGTCGTCGCCGACCCTGTTTTTGGCAGAGATTCATATGAATCTCCATGGATTTCAAAAACCTAACTCGAATACGAGGGTTTCTTGGATTGTAGACGTCGAGATTTCTTTCTCCGTCACACAATCAAGGGTCCATGTCATAACCGTGACTTGTGTCTGAGTTATTTTGACCAGAACACGACCACCTGAAGTGGTGGCGCTGGCCTTTGTCCTCGGTGACCACACCCAGCGAAGCTGGGTGTTCTTTTGGCTAAAACCCAAGCTTAGTTGAACCTTGGTTTCTACTCGACCTGGAAATTTTTTTTCCTTCTTTTTGGGCTCACGTGTAGCGGCCCATTGAGTTGGCTCGGTCCAGCGTTGACATCAACCCAAAGGGCTATGGTATCCCCGTGCATAGAACCCCACCAGATCTCAGCTAATAGCTAGTGAGTCAGTGCACCTGATCACAGCCCTGCATAGCTGTGGTGTTTCCATGTAGCACGACGCATAAGATCGAGTCCCCCAGGTACACACACGCTGTGAAGCAAGGGATTCCCACCCCTCAGTGGGCTCTCATGTACCTCGCCCAACATTGGGCCTGTTTCCTATAGCCCAGAAAGCCTACATCTTTTCTGTGCTTCAACCCACCCATTAACCTACCCAATTTTGGGCTAGGGTATTATAGGACATATTCACTTAGCCTACCCGTGGGCTTTGGTCCATGTTTATGGGCCCGAGCTTAATTGTTTATTTTTTTTAGACAATATGGGTTTTATAATTTTTCACCCACACTTTAATTTTGGCCCGAAGTCCAAAAAATTAATTCAATTATTATAATAGACCCTGAAGATCTATTTGCACATTTTTCTTGTTGCATATTTTTGTATATATATTTGTGTTTGTCTACAAGAACATATGAACCTGAAGTTCATAATTCTTTCGAAACCCGAAGTTTCTAAAAATATGCCTTTTTTTTTTTACCAATCGATATTATATACATTAAGGGGATGGGCTTAGCCTCATAATGGGCTAGCAATAATGTGGTTCAAATTCGCCTTTGGTGAGAATCTAACCTAAGACCTCTCAAACTTGCCTTGTTTAAAAACCTGAAGTTTCCTTATAAACATCACCCTTGAAAACCCGAAGTTTTTTCATGAACTTTAAACCAATAAATGTCTATTAGAACTTGAATGTTCTACTCCCAAGTGAATCGATTGATTTTTTCTTCATTACACTAACCACATTCTTGTCCATTTATTTTATGATATGGACATGTCAAATTTGAACAAACTTGACTTCACCGCTTTAAAGGTCTCTGGAAGAAACTACCTTAAGTGGATCCAAGATGTGAAACTCCACCTCACCGCAAAGAATTTGCGTCCCTCCATTGAAGATGAGACGAACAACCCGGTTAGCGAAGCTAAGAAAGCTACTGCCATTGTCTTCATTTGAAGACACATTCATGATGCATTGCAAACCGAGTACCTTGTTAAGGAAGATCCACAAACACTTTGGGTTGCTTTGCTTCGATCACCAAAAGAACATTTTCTTGTATGAAGCAAGACATGACTGACAACATTTGCGCTTCCAAGACTTTAAGTCTGTGAATGAATATTATTATGAAGTTTGTCGAAGCCGATCACTTCTCAAGTTCTGTAACAAGAACTTGACCAAAGAGGATCTCCTAGAGAAGATCTATTCGACATTATCTGCTACCAATATTGTCCTGCAACAACAATATAGGTCTCATAAGTTCACTAAGTTTTCAGATTTGATATCTGTTTTACTTTTCGCTGAAAAGTAGAATCAATTGTTGATGAAAAATCATCAAGCTCGACCTACTGGGAAGATTGCTATGCCTGAAGCACATTATAGCACAAATTAACACCCAAAATGCCAACATATGTGTGGTAGGGACGGCTAGAAACCACTCTGTCAAGATCAACAGAGCCAAGACCTATCTAAGGGAGGAAATGGAGCCCATAAACGTTCTAACTTGACACCATTAATGCAAACATGTGCTACCGCTGTGGTTCAAATGAACATTGGTCCCGTGTTTTCCGTGCCGAAGGTTGTAGCTGAATATCATTCTCGTCGTAAAAAGTTTGAATCAAACTTTGTGCAAGTGGATGAACCGAAGAGTACCAAGATGGAGGTTTTTGACTTTCAATAGGCCATTACCCATATGGAAGATTAGAATCTTAGATATTTTTAGTTGATTTTTAGAACACCTGGGGCCAAATTCCACTAGTGGTCGAACCCTCACTTTGTTTTTGGGTTTAAGTTTGAACAATTTTTCCTTTATATTTGGATTATTTGTTGGTGATTTGTTTTTGGATATTAAGTTTTTAAATTAATTACCATCCTTGAATACTTACATTATTTTGAATGAATATTTGTTTTTAGAACTTTTATGCAAGTGATCGATTCAAATTAATTTTTATTTCTAGGTATGTATGACTAGTGGGAAAGTTAGTTGTCTGGCAGATAGTTAAACCACACACATCGTTTTGCGTGAACACATCTATTTCACTAACTTCATACCTAAGAATGCACGTCTGACAACCCTCTCAGACCCATCCAACCTAATCGAAAGATACGGTTAGAAACATATAATAATGTCCAATGGTATAATCTTTACCATTGATGAGTCACTGCATTCTCCATGTTCCAGAAGAACATAGTTGAGTTTCAAGGACATTAGAGATAATTACCATACTGAAACCTATGTAGAAAATAGAGTTGAATTTCTGTGCATCATTTCTTACAAATATGACCAGAAGCATATTCTAAAAAAGATGGAGAGTACCTCGAATGGTCTGTATACTACAACCATACGCCCTATAGAGAGCCACTATGTGGTCGCCCCTACCTCAGGGACCGTGCACGAAATTACAGTTTGGCATGATCATTTAGGACACCTGGACGAACAGCGATGCGCTGTATCCTCAAATCTTCACACGAACATCAACTAACCTGAAGTTTAGGTTTGATTCAAGGAATTGCATGTCAAACCTGCTCTATGTGAAAGCTTATTATTAAGCCTTCTTAGGACAAGATTCATTCAAATCCTACTATTTTTTATAAAGGATTCAAAGGGACATTTGCGGATCGATTCACCCTTCCTGCTGACCATTTAGATATTTTATGGTATGGCGTTCAACTTAGAAAAAGGAAACAATTCTAGGTTTTTTTTTACAATTTGGAGGGCGGGTGTGATAATAAAACGCGGCAGAAATTGAGAAGCACACGGAGAAGAACAAAGGAGGAAAGCAAAGCAAAAACAGAGAGGGGATACACGGCAAGGGTATAAAAAAACAAGGTGAGTTTATTGTTTTTTAATGGTTCCTTTGTCATTGTGTTTCAGTTTTTGGAGAAAAGAATGGGGGAGCTTTGCTTTCCCACTCCCCAAAGCAAGGAAAATGGTGGTGCTTCCACCGATTCCCAGCAAAAGTTAGGGCCTATGGGGATCAAACTCCTTCCTCATCAAAACTTCCAGGGACTCTGGTTCCCTCTCTTTTCTCGGCAAAAATGGAGCAAAACCATATGATAGCTTCCTCGCTTCTCCCGTCGCAGCACCAACAACAGCAGAAGACAGACTCCGAGGACTCCAAGACGCTACAATGGTCTAGTACTGCCTAACAATGGCGGCCCAAGGACAAAAAAGAGAAGCAGCAGCAGCCTCCTTTATCGACTCCTCCAATCACAGCGCACTCCTTCCTTCTCCATTAGTGGAGACATTTGCAACACCGTCGCGGACGTTTAACGGAAGCCCAAAAGGACGTTGAAGCCATGCCGTGACCTCTTTGCCTAGCAAGTTCATCTATGCCGAGAAGAAAAAGGAGCAGTCTGTGCCACTCCCTACAGAACCGTCCTTGTCGCTGCCGTCAACTCCATGAATTTCTTGTGGGTGGTCTGAACTGATAAACAGACTCCAACTCAGTCTATATCTGTTGCACAAATAGACTCCCAGTCTAACACGAACTCCCAGTCCAACACGGAATCCTCACCGCTTGCTGCAGACCATGTTTTATCCTGATTTAACTACTTGTAATCCTAGTTCTACATATGTATGACTTGTAATCCTATAAATATGAATGCACGAATGCTCACTCTATAATTTGAGTTGAGAACACAGAATTACTATCTTTCATGGTATCAAGAGGCAGCGTCTCACGACAAAGGTTCATACTATAAATTTTTTTTTTTCTCTTTTTTCTCTCCGTCTTCTACAGTTATGGCGTCTTCTTCGTTTGCTACTGCTGCTTCCTCTGTCATGAATTTTCTCACCATCAAGCTCGACCGCAACAACTACCCTCTCTGGCGTGCTCAGTTCCTTCCCTTGCTGCGCAGCCGCAACTTACTATCTTATGTTACTGGTGAAAATCACTGCCCATCTGCTTTTCTTCTTGATGACCATGGTAAACTCATTGACAAGGTCAATCCATTATATGCTGAATGGATACAGACTGATCAGATGATCCTTTCTTGGATTACGAGTTCCCTTACTCCCAAGGTTCTTGCTACAATCGTCAACAAAATTGATTCGGCTTCTGCCTGGTCGTCTCTTCAAGAACGGTATGCTTCTACATCTCAAAATCGTATTATCCAAATGCGTACAGAATTGATGAATACTGCTCGTGGTAATCTTTCTGTTGCTGACTATCTCGACAACGTCAACATCATCGCCGACAACCTTGCTCTTTCTGGCGCCCCCGTCTCTGAATCTGACTTAGTTGCCATTATTATGAGTAAAGTAGGTACACAATATGAGACCACTGTTGCTTCCGCACAGGCTCGTGACACTCCCATCACCTACAATTCATTGGAAGCCTTATTACTGAGTGTCGAGCAACGTTACAACGCCTTTTCTCTTCCCTCTGATAGCGGCACCTCTGCTTTTGCTGCTGTCCGTGGCGGTCGCAATGGCTTCCGTGGCCGTGGTAATTCTTTTCGTGGTGGACGTGGTGGAAGCTTCTCCCGTGGTAGTGCTGGTAACTTCTCACGCCCAAATTTGGCTGCTCATGACTCCGGTTCTACCACCTCTGCAGCCCCTTCCCGCGGGTCATCTTCTTCCTACAATGGACTTCTTGGTCCAGCACCGGGCTCCAGCACATCTCCTGGATCCTTGCCTGTTTTTTCCTCATCTAGGCGTATTCAATGTCAGATTTGTCAACGATTTGGGCACTCGGCTATTGATTGCTTCAATCGTCTCAATATGTCCTACGAAGGTCGGGTTCCCTCCTCTCGTCTTCAAGCCTACACAGCTGCACCATCTTCCCGTGCTTCCGCCGCTGCACCCTCTGTCCAGCAATGGCTTTTTGACTCTGGCGCAAATTCTCACATAACCAATGATGTCAACCACCTCCAAAATCCTCGTGAGTATCATGGCACCGATCAAATTCGTGGTGTGAATGGTGGTCCAGGTTTGAACATCTCAAAAATTGGTGACTCGTACCTTCAAACTAAATATGCTTCTTTTCGTTTGCCTAACACCCTCTATTGTCCCCAAGCCTCAACTAATGTGATTTCTTTGAACCGTTTTTCGGATGATAATAACTGCTTCTTTACTTTACATCCCCATTTTTATCGTGTGCAAGATTCACGGACGGGGAGGATCCTTTTACAAGGCCGGAGTAACAATGGACTCTACCCGTGTTCTAATCGCCCCTCTCATCAAACCCATGGTGTTTTTTCTTTCTTAGGTGAACGTGTAACTGATGCCTTATGGCATAGTAGATTAGGTCATCCTTCATTTTCAATTTTAAAACATTTAATTTCTGCAAATAAATTGCCCATTCAAGGCTCGTTTCAAAATAAATTTTGTCAATTTTGTCCCCTCAGAAAAAGTCATAAATTACCCTTTTCTTTGTCTACATCTGTGTCTTCTTCTCCTTTAGCATTAATTCATTCCGATGTTTGGACTTCACCCTCTTTATCTGTTTCTGGCTTTAAATATTATGTGGTGTTTGTGAATGATTTTTCTCGTTATACTTGGCTTTATCCATTACGTGCAAAATCTGACGTTTTTCCTACATTTGTTACTTTTAAAAATTTGGTTGAAAATATGTTCACTATTAAGATTAAAGCTTTTCAAACCGATGGTGGTGGGGAATTTGTTAATAAGGCCCTTAGTACGTTTTTACATGACCATGGTATTTTACATCGTCTTACATGTCCCCATCACCCTGAACAAAACGGATTAGCCGAGCGTAAACATCGTCATTTAGTCGAGACTGGGCTTACTCTTTTAGCCCAATCTGGTTTACCTACTTCGTATTGGGCCGAAGCTTTTCATACTGCTAATTATATCATTAACCGTTTGCCCACTCGTCTTTTACACCATATGTCTCCTTATGAAAAAATATTTCACAAACCTCCTCATTATCTGTTTTTCAAAGTTTTTGGTTGTGCCTGTTATCCCTACTTACGTCCTTATAATACTAACAAATTACAATTTCGTTCAAAATGGTGTGTTTTCTTAGGATATTCATTAAATCATCAAGGTTATAGATGTTTGGATCCCACTACGGGACGTGTCTTTCTTTCTCGCCATGTTGTGTTTGATGAGAACAGTTTTCCATATCAAGACTCCATTGTTACTTCGTCATCACCACTCTCCTCGTTTGTGGATCCCGTTCTCGAGATTGGCCCTTCCAAAACACCTACTACTGCCATCCACTCCTTCCCGCACCCACCTCATCCTATTCCTTCAGCCGTGTCTACCCCACCTCAGCCTTCTACCCAACGCCCACTTCAAGTATACACTCGCCGATCCCCACGCCCCCAACCTTCTCAGCCTCCTGTCCTACCTGCATCCATCTCTACCGTGCCCTCCAGTTCTTCTCCTGAACCAGTCCCTACATCAAACCTGCCACCAGTCACACCCGCCCCATTGGTTTCATCTACTCCCGAGGTAAGTGCCGTGTCTCATTCTATGGTCACTCGAGGCAAAAGTGGTATTTGCAAACCTAATCCCAAATATACTTATGTTGCTACTGTTACTAATGCCTTGGTTGAGCCTACATGTTTTAGTCAGGCTAATAAAGATTCCGAGTGGCGAAAAGCGATGGTTGACGAATTCAATGCTTTACAACATAATGGCACTTGGACTTTGGTTCCGTCTCAACCCACTATGAATATTCTTCCTAATAAGTGGGTATATAAAATCAAGCGACGTTCTGATGGCTCAATTGAGCGTTACAAGGCACGGTTAGTGGCTAACGGGTTTCATCAACAAGAGGGTTTAGACTATGCTGAGACATTTAGTCCTATTGTCAATCATGCGACTATTCGGTTAATTCTCTCCATTGCTATTCATTTCAATTGGCCTCTTCGACAACTTGATGTCCAAAATGCGTTCCTTCATGGTTCTTTGAATGAAGAGGTCTATATGTGGCAACCACCGGGATTCATTGATCCTCAACGTCCATCTCATGTGTGCAAGTTGCAACGTTCTTTATACGGTCTTAAACAAGCTCCTCGTGCATGGTTTCAATGTTTTTCCAATCACTTGGAAAATTTGGGTTTTGTATCTTCTCATGCAGATTCATCCTTATTTACTTTCTTTGATGGTTCCGTGGTTATTTACTTGTTAATTTATGTGGATGACATTCTTATTACTGGCAATAGCATGGACCATCTCACTCGTTTGATTCATCAGTTGGGCACATTATTTTCAATGAAGGATCTTGGACCACTTCATTATTTCTTAGGTATGGAGGTTCATCGTACTAGCACGGGCCTTTATCTTACTCAGACAAAGTATATCACTGATCTTCTCCAACGCACCAACATGCTGGAATGCAAGCCCATTTCGACCCCAGCCATTAGTGGCCGACGCCTCAGTCTCTCTGATGGCGAACCATTGTCTGATATCACCGAGTTTCGTAGCATTGTGGGTGCCTTGCAGTATCTTCTCTTCACTCGTCCTGATATTGCCTTTGCCGTTAACCAGGTTTGTCAGTTTATGCACAAGCCCACAACGACACATTGGGTTGCGGTTAAACGAATACTCCGTTATCTTAAAGCTACTCCAAAACATGGGATTGTTTATCGCTCGAGTTCCCTTCAGCTCACTGCCTATGCTGATGCGGACTATGCTGGTGATCCGGACGATCGCCGTTCCACTGGTGGTTACTGTATATTCCTTGGTGATAACCTCATTTCGTGGAGCTCCAAGAAGCAACGTGGTGTCTCACGCTCCAGTACAGAAGCTGAATATCGACAGCTTGCCTACACAGCCGCTGCTCTCTCTTGGTATCGCACCTTGTTTCGAGAGCTTCATCTCCCTCTTGCTCCGCCCCGCCTCTGGTGCGACAACATTAGTGCCATTTCCGTAGCTTCCAATCCAGTTCACCACCAGCGCATGCGGCATGTCGAAGTTGACTATCACTATGTTCGGGAAAAGGTCACTCGTCAAGAGCTCATCGTTTGCTATGTCTCCTCCACGGATCAGCTGGCTGATCTTCTTACCAAGGGATTGTTTGCAGTTCGTTTTGCATCCTTGCTGTCCAAATTTCCAGTTCGTGACCTCCCTGTACGTTTGCGGGGGAGTGATAAACCGACTCCAACTCAGTCTATATCTGTTGCACAAATAGACTCCCAGTCTAACACGAACTCCCAGTCCAACACGGAATCCTCACCGCTTGTTGCAGACCATGTTTTATCCTGATTCAACTACTTGTAATCCTAGTTCTACATATGTATGACTTGTAATCCTATAAATATGAATGCACGAATGCTCACTCTATAATTTGAGTTGAGAACACAAAATTACTATCTTTCATAAACCACCCCAGAAGTTCCAACCAAGTCTAAATGATCCATCTCCACCACAGCCTAACCCCAACCGACTGTCGCAAGTCCCTCCACACCTCCCGTCGCAACATGGCCACGCTTCATGGAGTCTGGGAATTCCATGACGCTGTTGGGCACCAAAGTTGAAGGCATCGCCTCCTTCGCAGTCCCAGAGCACAACAAGAAGGAAAAGACAATAGCCATTTGTGACTTGGTGATTGCTACAACGCAAGACATCAGTTATGCAAAGACGCTGCTCGGAGGTATGCCATCAAAGGTGTAGCAGCTATGTTTGAAAAGTGGTGTAGCTATGTTTGAGAAAAATATGTCGTGTAAGACCTATAATCATGAAGGAAATGTGGACCATACTTTTGTTCCTACTTTAACCAAGTGATTACAAACTTCACAAGAGGAAAGGCCTATGGTGATAAAGAGAAATGATGCAGAAAAAATGAAAGAGAGAAGTTTTCAGCCTAACAGAATATGCAGGCAGAGAGAGGGCGAGCTAGTGAGAGCAATGAACGAAATGAGTGGAAGGCAAAATCTGAAGCAACGGGGATAATTACACTAAGCAAGCAGCCGTGCATCTTTCCTGGTCGTCTGCGTCATTTGTTCCTTGTAAACGTGGTTCAATTACTCTAACAAGAACATCTGATAAACCATCACTCATGAATCATGATTGTCTCTTCTCCGTTAAAGTGGGGTTCTGTGCAAGAAAAAAAAAAAAGAGTTCAAAACTCAAAAGGAAGAGAATAAGAGTTCCAGCCAAAAATACAAAAGCGGCTTTTGTCACATCAAAAGTAAAATATAAATATGTTGATGTGGTCTTCTTTCCTTGACAACAGGAAAGCCACTCTCGTGGAGAACAAAAGAAAAGTCATGGTTTGTTTCCCCATCTAAATTATGGGCTTTGTAAATTTAGAATTTAATCGAAAGCATGGAGACAAACTAACAGGGCTCCCACGACAAAGGAAAGCAAGGTAGAAAAAATGGGCAACCCCATCTCATCGACACCAGACATAAAAAAAAAAAAAAAAAATATAAAAAAAAATAAAAAAAAAAAAAGGAGAAAAGAAGTACAGCAGGACAAGTCAAAGCACCATCAAGTTCCTTGAAAAAAAAAAAATCAAGTGAATGTGACGTGGCTTTCAAACATTACTCATGATTGTGACTAGTCATTTTTTTTAGGAGTTTTTTGAAATAGGTTCAAAGTAACTAAAAATTGGACCTATTTTAAAAGTCAAAAGTCATTAAAAATTGAACCTATTTCAAAAGATAGTCTATAAAATTGAACCTATTTCAAATTTTCCTTTTTTTTTACTTGCTGCAATACAATTATCTCAAATTAAATGGGAATGCTATCCACGTGGAATTCAGAGAATAAAGAAGGAGAGTAGCTTTTCCATATTATTCATGTGGGCATTATCACTTTGGCAAACATGAGTGCCAAACAAAAGTTCACGACTCCATCGCGGAGGCATCGAGTACAACCTGTTAAAACAAAAAAAACATTGGAGACAACTTTGACCTACGGATTACAAACCATTTCAACTGCCGTGGATGCGAACCATCTCAAAGCACAAAGCTTGATAGGTTTATCATCTAGTGGACTTATTTCACATCAAAATTCCAAACGGCACAAAGCGGCGACAAGTCTTAAATGACACGAAGCCAAAGGAAACTCTCAAATGGCATGAAGCCGTATCAAGTCTCAAATGACATAAAGCTGCATTATGCTCCAATGGGCCAAAGTCCTCACACGAGCTAAAACTGCATAAGGCATCAATCGCTCCAATGGTTCAAAGTCCTCGCCTGCACAAGCTAAAACTGCACAAGGCATCAATCCCTCCAATGGCTTAAAGTCCTCGCTTTCATGAGCTAAAACTGCACAAGGCATCAAAGGCTTCAATGACTCAAAGTCCTTGCCCACACGAGCTAGAACTACACAAGGCATTAAAGGCTCCAATGACTCAAAGTCCTTGCCCGCACGAGCTAAAACTGCATAAGGCACCACGCTCCAATGGCTTGAAGTCCTCGCTCGCATGAGCTAAAACTGCATAAGGCATTAAACGCTCCAATGACTTAAATTCCTCGCCCACACAAGCTAAAACTGCACAAGGCATCAAAGGCTCCAATGGCTCAAAGTCCTCACCCGCACGAGCTAAAACTGCACAAGGCATAAAACGCTCCAATGGCTCAAAACTGCACAAGGCATCAAAAGCTCCAATGGCTCAAAGTCCTCGTCCGCATGAGCTAAAAATGTACAAGGCATCAAACCCCAACAAATGCATAAAGAACTACGAGTGACTTAATCCCTCAAGAGGGTACGTAGGCAATCTAGGGTTCGACCTAGGTGCAATCGCAAAATCAAACAAACATCCAAATCCTCAAGTTACGATTTATTCATATTGGAATAAAAAGGGTTTTTCCTTTTTAACGAAGGATTGTAATTAGTAGATGCATAGTTTAGAGTGGGTCGAACTCAAATTAATAAAATCTTCTTCAAAAAATGAACGATAATGAAATCATATCGAGTGAATTGTTTGTTTACATATTGTGTACAATTTTTGCTACAGAGGGTTCAAGTGGGTGTAAAGAAAAGTGTGTACAATGGGGTTGCGTTTTGTTTTATAATTGAGGGTAGTAATAGTATTAACCTGCAAAGACAACAGAATGGGATATTCTTGTAGACAAAGCATTTTATCTCTTACTTCTAAACCTAGGCGTGCAAAGCAATGCTTGTTCTTTTTACATACTATTACCACATGCAACTGCTTATCTTTAGACTATCTCTAACCCTTAGGGATAAAGTTTAAAGTTTTAAGACATAAAATTTTAAATTATAATCCAGAAACTGTTTTTCTCCTCTAATGGTTATGGCAAGCTAAGATTATTATAATAATTTTAGCCTAATTTTTTTCTTTGAGTAATTTTTTTGAAAACAAAATTTAAGTAGATTATTCTAATTTATTTTTATGAATATTTTAACTTAAACATATTTAAATTTTGATAAGTAATTAAAAATCATACAAATACATAGGTATTTATAAAGTTTTAAGTGAAATTTGATTTAATTAATTTTTCAATTTGTTTTTAGTACATCAATATTTTTACACTAAGAGCAGTTCCAGCGTAGGAACCCTCCCTCCAGGCAATACACTATGCTATCCACCCAGTGAACAATAACTGCCCTTAATGAACAGTAATCGCATTTTGCATCTCCACCGTTACACTTCAATAACCTTGGCAATAGGCAATAAAAAATTAGTATTTTTTTATTTAATAATACAAAAGAATTTTATTTGTAAATTCGGATAAGATTTTTAATCGTTCTCGTTGCGCCACGTGTCATTATCCGAAAAGTTATAAAATAATACAAAATAATTTTATTTGTAATTTAGGATAAGATTTTTAATCGTTCTCGTTACGCCACTTGTCATAAAATCTGAAAAGACAATTATTGGTGATGGATTTCCGATAAGATTTTTAATCGTACTCGTTGCACCACGTGTCATTATCCGAAAATACAATTATTGGTGATGGATTTCCGATAAGATTATTAACCAATTATGTCGCCCCACGTGTCATAATCTGTTTACAATCTTTGAGGATAAATTTCCATCAGATTTTTAACAATGACGGCATGCCACGTGGGAGAGATGACGTAGCAAGAATAACAAGAGCCTCACATTCCCGTCAAGTCATCCAAGTTGTGGGTCAGATTTGTAAGCACAACCATTCCGGAAACCTTGATAGAAGCAGGCAACGACGAGGTACGAAACTCTTGGATGATTATTTTGTCCGTAATAGTGCATTCCCTGATACATACTTTAGACGTCATTTTAGAATGGAACGACATTTGTTCAACAAATTCATGATTGCTGTTTGCAACCATGATTCTTACTTTGTGGAAAAGAATGATGTTTTTGGTGCTATGGGTCTCTTTCCATAGCAAAAAATTACTGCTGCCTTACGGATGCTTGCATAAGGAGCATCTGTAGATCAAGTGGATGAGATAGCGAGGATGGGGAAATCAACCATTCTTGAGTCTCTGATGAGCTTTTGCAGAGCAATCGAATCTATCAACAC
The DNA here is from genome assembly GCF_041283825.1 of Pyrus communis. Taxonomy (NCBI): domain Eukaryota; kingdom Viridiplantae; phylum Streptophyta; class Magnoliopsida; order Rosales; family Rosaceae; genus Pyrus; species Pyrus communis. Next base: position 12,086,178 of record NC_142580.1, read on the forward strand.
CTCAGAGTACCTCCGGAAACCTACTAACATGGACTTGCAAAGACTTCTGAAGAAGGGCGAGATGCAAGGTTTTCCTAGGATGATTGGAAGCATCGATTGTATGCACTGGACGTGGAAAAATTGTCCAAGTGCATGGCAAGGCGCTTATGGGGATAGAAAATGAGCAAAAAGTATCATTTTGGAGGCAGTGGCATCTTTTGATACATGGATATGGCACGCCTTTTTCGGGGTTCTGGGAGCTCAAAATGACCTCAACGTCCTTGCCCAATCCTCAATGTTCAACGATGTCCTGCAAGGAAAGACACCAAAAGTCACGTACTGCGTCAACGGACATATGTATGACGAGCCATACTACCTAGCAAACGGCATTTACCCAAGATGGTCAACATTTGTCAAAACAGTGCCACGTTCACGAAGTGCAAAGGAAAAACACTTTGCAAGCTGTCAAGAAGGGTGCAGGAAGGATGTGGAGTGTTGTTTTGGTATCCTTCAAACTCGCTGGGCGATCGTCAGGGGTGCTGCCAAATTGTTTGACGTAGAATCGCTTCGATCCATCATGATGACGTACATTATTCTTCACAACATGATTGTGGAAGATGAGTACGATTATGATGCCGTTGATGAATATGAGCCAGACACGATGAACAATTCAAGAACACGTATATATTGTGCTCATGACACCACCGAAGAACCCGTGCAACATGAGCCATTAGAAAGGGATGGATGTTACAATGAATTGATCATTCAACGATATACTACACTTCAAGGGCCATATATGCACAATGCCCGACAAATTGATTTGATAGAGCACCAGTGGGAATTGAAACAAGCTCAAGATACTTAAGTTCATTTAGTGTGTTTATTTAATTTTATTTGGTGTGTTTCTTTTAGTTCATTTAGTGAGTTTTTGTTATTTGGTATGTTTATATAATTTTATTTGGAGTGTTTAAATGCCTTTTGAATAAAGATTTTCTTAGTATAAATAAATTACCAAATTAAATAAAGTACCAAAATCAATAAATTGGAAACAACGTAAATTACTCTATTCAATAAATAAGAAATTACAACCCAAAGTGATTGGAAAATTATGGGCTCCGATTACAAAAAATACTCTATTCATCATCACTTAACCAATTTGTGGTGCTAGGATGATCTTCTCTTGTTGTACTAGGACCATTTACTCTTGCTCTCGCTTCTCTTGCATGCCTCATTCGCACCACATCCGCTTTCTCCGACTTCCAAAAATATTTAGAATTTGGAGACTTCCCTTCTAAAGGCGTGTTCATAATGTCACGATCTCATTGAGCCATTCTTTCTTCTCTAACTTGTTCCCTTTCTTGCCTAAGTAGCTCTCTTTCTCTCTCATTAGCTGAAATGCTCTCTCAACAGCTACAGCATTTGCCTCCTCTCTAGCCTTATCAGCCTCAAATTTCACCATTTCCTGCGCCAAAGTCATTTCACCTTGGTGAGCAAGTTGTTCCATATACTTTACATAATCATTCTTCGAAGCACTCCCTTTTATCTTTGAAGCCTTCTTACCTTCAGGCCTAATTGGATAACGGGTCAATCTCGACGCTTGTTCAGGGGGTGTTTCGAGCACTTCTTCTGCTTCACCTTCATGAACATGCGAGCCATGATCAGGTGTAGAGTGTAGAGGAATGCTGTTCATGAAAATTTCTAGACCGACATGCACAACTTTGAATTTAGGACAATCTTTGACAATATTCCAATATTCCCACCGGTTGAATGATTTATTTTTGGTTTTGGTTTTGGTTTTGGTTTTGGCACCATACCAAGCTTGTGCTTGAAGTTGCTACACAATGCGGGATAAGAAATAATTATAATGAAAGTAGGTAACAAATAAATAATACAAACAAATAATTATAATGAAAATAGGTAACAAATAAATAATACAAACAAATAAATAAATAATATATTGTTACCTGATCCACGTAATTTTCCCCACTTCGAATATTATTATTGGCTTGTGCCAAGTCATCCCTCCACGTACTAAACGATTGACTAAGGAATTTCCAATGACTGGACATCGATTCTTTGGTTCTTTTCCCACCCATTTTCTCAAGATAATTGATATGAATTAGACTCCACATTTCTCGCAACTGCATCTTATTACTCGTAAGCGAACTATGAGTAACTTCAACCCAGTTAGTACACAACGCAATAACTTCAAGAAGCGTCAAATTCATACCTGCATCAGTAGTCACTTTGTTGAAAAAAAAATTGGATTGAAACTTCGAGAGAAAAATAGGAATGTGGTTGTGTCACATCCCGCCCTGGGCCCCCACCACATCTCGGGCTCGACTCCACCGTAGCACGATATTGTTCGCTTTAGGCCCTACCACACCCTCATTGTTTTGTTTTTGGGAACTCACACGAGAACTTCCTAGTAGGTCACCCATCCTGGGAATGCTCTAGCCCGAACTCGCTTAACTTCAGAGTTCCGATGGAACCCGAAACCAGTGAGCTCTCAAAACGCCTCGTGTTAGGTAGAGATGAGAATATACATATAAGGCTTATAGGATCCACTCCCCTGGGCGATGTGAGATCTTACAATCCCTCCCCTTAGGGGCCCGATGTCCTTGTCGGCACACCACGGCCAGGGTTTGGCTCTGATACCAAATTGTCACATCCCGGCTCGGGCCCCCACCACATCACGGGCTCGACTCCATCGTAGCACAATATTATCTGCTTTCGGCCCCTACCACACCTTCACTGTTTTGTTTCTGGGAACTCACACGAGAACTTTAGAGTGGGTCACCCATCCTGAGAATGCTCTCCCCTGAACTCGTTTAACTTCCGAGTTCCGATGGAACCCGAAACTAATGAGCTCCCAAAAGGCTTCCTGCTAGGTAGAGATGAGAATATACATATAAGGCTTATATGATCCACTCTCCTGGGTGATGTGAGATCTTACAGGTTGAAAGTAGTTGAGAAAATATGAAATTATGGTGTAAGGTAGATGATATTGAGAAGGTATTTATAGAAAAGTAAAAACAATTTTTTTTTCAGATTTTTTTTAATTTTTTACAATTTTTTAATCTTTTTTATTCAACTAATTAATCTCTGCCGTTGGATTTAAAAAAAATTGAATTCCAACACTCCAGATTGTGCCACATGGCACAACGGTAACATTTCTGAATTTAAAAACTATTTTTTCTTTTTTTTTAATAAAGGAGAATAATATCAGCCGTTGATCTTAGATCCAACGGTTGATATTAAATAGATTTTTTTTATTTTTTTTTACCGTTGAAAATCGGACTGTCCACATTATATAGCCGTTGAGATCCAACGGACCATGGGAAGCCACATGGCTTCCCAACAGTAACTTTTAGAAACTGAGCTGCGGGCCCCAGGCGCTGAAACCGTGTCGGGTGACGAGCCCCCACGCCCAGGTGAGGTGCACACGTCTAACAGAAAAAAAAACAAAAACTTGGGCTGACGCCTGGAGGACATCAGCCCTGCGTCAGATCCACTTCGGGCTCGCGGGCTGGCAATTCCTCACAGGCCTGGTGCTCGGGCCTCCACTGTCCATCAGGCTCCCCACGCTGGAGCAATGAAGCCGGGCTCTCGGGGCCTTTTTCCTGGCCTGTTCCCCAAGCAAACTCTCAGGTGGAGTTGCTCTAAAGGGAGAAAGTTTGACTAAGTCACATAATAAGCAACCTAATTTGGTATCGAATTTTTTTAAAATTATTATAGACGTTAGCTTTAATTTTGGGATGTCAAATCTTTTTTTCTTTTTTTTTTCTCTTAAATTGGACTTGGGAAAGGGATCCTCTTCGGATCCCTTCCTCCTAATCTATCAAATCTGAAGATCCGGACCATTGAAATTTGATTAAACAACTAAAGTTACTTATATATAAAAACTAAAGAAAGTTTGAAATATGAAAGTTTGGTAGGTCTAAAATTATTTGAGGAACATGGGGACGTGGGTTTGCTTAAAAAAACCGTATCTATTTTTGAAAGGAATCGACACGAACATCTTTTGAAGATTCGATTATCAGGTCCATTTAACGAATTCATTGTGATTGGATATTGTGGTGCAAGAGCTACAAATGGTCAAATACAATCCATTGCTAACTGCTAAACGCCAACTTATTTGGTTTTCACATTTGGTTTAAAATTTTGTTTTTTTTAGTATTATTCATATTTAAGTACTCACGGGTGATTATTCAATGAGAAATTTTATTTGAATTCATATAATTTTTTTCTACACCCAATTTACTCTCTACACTCATATTATTTTTAATGAAAGAATTACTATCTCTTTAAACCCAATTTTATATCTAAATTACCCTCACAAACCCAATTCAAAATGTAAATTTATCTTTACATCCATTAAAAAAAAAAAATATCCCAATTGAATAATTTGGTGAAATTTCTACTTGTTTATGAATCTTCCATATACTTTCTTGATATCCATGTTCCCGTGACTGTATTTGCATAAGCATAAAGTGCATGCTTTCATATGTCTATACTTAAAACACCATAGAAAATAAACTAATAATAACTTTTCTTTTTATGCAGATATTGTGATATGCGGTAGTTAGGCGGGAATGCTAGGGATATCAACGAAGCTGCCATAGGTGTAGAGAAAGGTGATGGACAATTTGTGTGGCTAGTAGCAGTGGAGGATGAGCTTACCAAGCTCTACCGTGGAGATGATGTGTTATACTTAAAGGTGACTTATCATCGGGAACACTGACCTCCTTCTCAAGCTGGGAAACCACTTCTTTTTTATTGAAATATTCAACCAAGAAGAGAGTCTTAATTCCAAGGTGAGGCTTTGCCACCACCTATATAGCAAAACCCAAACCCATCTTCTCAACTTTTAGTGTTGATGGGTGTAAATTGAAACTCAAAAAATCATCTTCTCAACTCTATAAAAAAAAAAATAGAAATCAAACAAAGAAAAAAAAAAAGCATTTCAACATGGATCAACGTAGGGCTTTAGCCAAAGTAGGATAAACATTACATGATGGTAATGTTTAATTTGGGTGTGGGTTTATTGATAAATTTCACTTTATTATATTAATTTTATCTTGTACTTAATGGTAATCATGAAAATGATAATTCACATTTAAAGTTTAAATTGGGTATAAAAAGCGATTATATAGGTTCAAATAAAATTTCTCTTACTTTATGTCCTTGCTCTGTTTTTATCTAATAAAAAATGCCACGTATTCTTTATTTTTTAAAATCCAAACAAAATTAAATAACATATTTATTATTTTAAAAACAATATAACACATGTTAAAATATTATTCAACAAATCAAAAAGAGATGAAAGCATTGAATCGAAGCAAATACATTAACACATTGGTCTCGTGGTTGAAACACTGCACCAAAAAGTTTGGGTCTTCATAGATGTCGGAGGAGGAGGAGGACACTCCATCTAAAGAAATATAAAAGCTCCATTCGGGAGTCGGGACTTCACGCAATCTTCCGGGGTCGTATCTCCCCATCTATCTTCCCTCTCGCTCTATTTTTGGAGAAGGATCTGTCTTAGATCTGAAACTTTGATTCAACGGTCCGATCCATTTTCAAAATTTCCCAGCACTTTTCGATTCACTCCAGTCTCCGATTGTCTTACGACCCTTTTTCTTTTTTCGTAAATTCAGAGAAGGAAGATTATCGCAAAGCGTACATGGAAATTTCATATTTTTATTTCCATATATAAAGGAGGGAGCTTTTGATTGGGGCAGTGGGAGCCTACTCCAATGGGGTACCGTAAACGATCAAATGCTTCTTCTTCTTCTTCCTCTTCTTCCTCTCACTCTCAGCACACGGACGCTTCGATCTCAGGCAAGTGATTCAATTTCTCTCTTTTCCTCATTCATTATTTTATTATGTTATTTTTCTGCAATTTCTGACCCTCCAAATCGAAAACCCAGAATTGGTTTTATGTTTGGAGTTCATGTTTATTAATTTATTGAGATTTCATTGATTTGAAACTTTGGATTTGTTAGAAAGAAGTGGACTTTTAGGTTTTATTGGTGAGATTTGAATTAGGGTGATAATTGGACTATTAAGTGGATTGCTAATAGAAAGAAGTTGAAGTGTAACATTTGAGGCCAAAAGGGTCTTAAGAAAACAAGTCTAGGCGAAATAGGGTCTAAGATATGAAGATTGATCTCGAAAACTATCGGAATACTGGATTTGAAATAATTAGGAATCCTTTTGATGCTTATCCTGTGACTGCAATTCTATCTTTTTGCTACTTAATGGGCTTTATGAGTGTGTTTAGTTTAGTAGGATTATGAGTAGAAGGATATTATACAAATGTTTTCTTTAGTTTAGATGATTGAAATTGTTTAGTACAGGTTTCCTGTGATATTCTAGTTAACAAAATTTCCATCTTGGGGATATAGGCACCCAAGTATCCACCTCTGTGGTCGTTCAACTTGTATACTTGCAGTTGCAAATGTTACAGTAGCCATCTCTCTTTCTTGTAAATACTGTGACTTTCGTTTTTGTTGTGCATAAATTCATCTGTAAAAACTATTTTGCGCACCTCTTTTCTTCTATGTTAATGCATGGTCAACAAAGTTTCAATATCAGCTGAGATCAGTCGCAAGTTAGTAACTACGATTATAAAGTAAATGAAGTCAATTATGGATCATCACTCTCTAAGGGAAGCTGCAGACCCGATCGGTCTTCAATATTTTTCACTGATTAAATTGCATAATGTTTCAGGGATCCATGAGAAGCATCAAGAGGAACTAGATAACTTGACACTAACATCTCAACCCTTGAGAACATTGAAGTTTTTCATTTTGGCTGTATTTCAGTATGTTAAGTGTTCAATATCATATTTGTTGGCAAGAGGTGGTTGGCTTGTGTTTTTGAGTACTATGGTACTGTCTCTTGGGCTTCTTCTAATTACCATTGACGGTCCTCATGAAAAGGTATATTTCTTTGTAGATTATCCTAGTGATATCACATTTTGTCGCAATTTATGTTCTTATGGATGAGTCGGAGGTTTTTCTCGCTGATATTTTGTTCATTATTTTAGGGGCTATTATATATGGTAGATAGGATGCTAACCTAGGGTTAACTAAACCCTTCTGCAGCTGCTTGTTAGGACTTAGGGTCATAACAAGTCACGACCTTTTCAGAGGGCTCCATGTTGATGCCTTTACATGAAGGATACTTATTCTTATGAACCAACTTCAAATCTCTACCTCCTTGGTTTTTGTTAGCTGTATATTCTTTGGACAGGACTGCTTTAAGAATGCTGATACTTAGTATACTTTTTAAAAGATTTATATTTCAAGGCAGTGAACAATCTTCAACGCTTTTTATGTGGTGCGGATGTTAATTTTTACACGTTATTTGTACCCTCCTGATGGTGAACCATGATATTACATACCGTGTTTGAATTTATCTTATTTGTTTTGTTTAAATGCTTCTTGGGAATTATGAATACAAGTTGTTGCCATATTTCTGCAGCATCTTGAGGAACTCGTCAAATATTTTCAGTTCGGTTTATGGTGGGTGGCCCTTGGAGTTGCATCTTCAATTGGTCTTGGTAAGCAACATGACAAAATCCTTGTTCCTATATCAGAATTTCTGATGGTGCAAGTAATTTAAACTCGGAAAGGGATGCTCCAATTGTCAATTGTCATACTGTTCATATTTGGAACAAGAAAGAGCATCTCTGATATTATTTTTAACTACTTAGCCACATCTTTCCTGGTGTGCCTTGATCTGACCTACCTGATATCTGATATATGAAGACTTCTTCTGCTTATTTTTCCTTCAGGATCTGGTTTGCACACGTTTGTCCTATATCTGGGCCCTCATATAGCGTTCTTTACATTAAAGGCAATGCAGTGTGGTCGGGTTGATCTAAAAAGTGCTCACTACGATACAATACAGCTAAAACAAGGCCCTTCGTGGCTTGGGAAGAACTGCTCTGACTTTGGACCCCCCTTGTTTACATCATTACATGGTTTGCGGGTTCCACTTAGCAGCATATTACCACAGGTCCAGTTAGAGGCTGTTTTATGGGGTCTTGGGACTGCAATTGGGGAGCTTCCTCCATATTTTATCTCAAGAGCAGGTGAGCAGAACAAAGTTTAGGTTGATAAACCGTCATACAACTTATATTAGTATTTACCATCAAGGGCAGGTATGCAGAGGCATTAGCATACGAGCAAAATAGATAGGGGGAGGGAGCACACTTTTCATCCAGTGATGTACGTTATTTATATATTTAGTTTTGATCTTCTTTTGGTTTATTGCTTCATGTAGCAAGCGTGTCTGGTAACGAAGTTGTCATGGAAGAATTGGATGCTCCCTCAGATGAAGGAACAGGATTCATAGCTACTCGTCTAAACCAAATCAAGCGCTGGCTTCTGTCACACTCTCAGCAGTTGAACTTCTTTACAATCCTAGTACTTGCTTCGGTTAGTTTGAACATCTTTCTTCATTACTAGATTACCATTTTCAGAAAATATGAGATTTAGTTTCATCTTAGTGACCTTTTATGCTTTGCCATGGGAAATCTATTATTTCCCCTTCATTACGGATAATTTTTATTCAATGTTACACAGATAAATATGCTAACAGATAAATGAATTTTGGATTTCTATTACCACAGTAGTTCTATGAGTTAGAGTTAGTCTTTTAAATCCAACTTTTAAGCCTTGAGAACTCTTAAGTATGTGCACATTAAAGCTGGTGTTCATGTATGCTTGTACTGCCGGACTTCTTGTTTGATCTCAGAAAGCATCAGTTGTTAACTTGTTATGCTTATCTTAAAATTGTTTTCATTACTATTTTCATTGTAACCTGCCAGTTAACTGGGATATTTTCAGGTGCCGAATCCTCTTTTTGACCTGGCTGGCATTATGTGTGGACAATTTGGTATTCCATTTTGGAAATTTTTCCTTGCAACAGTGATTGGAAAGGCAATTATTAAAACTCATCTACAGGTTTGTTAAGTTCCTTAAGTTCCTTTTGGTATGTTTTGGTTTCGGTTACACCAAATGTTTTTAGTTTGCACTTTTGTGATAGATTTTGGCAACCAAATTGGCTTCTGATCAATGGCGTGGTTTGCATATTTTCTATACATGCAGACAGTTTTCATCATCTCAGTTTGCAACAATCAACTTCTAAATTGGATAGAGAATGAATTGATTTGGGTTTTCAGTCTCATTCCTGGTTTTGCTGCTGTCCTTCCGAACCTCATTGCGAAAATCGATGCGGCAAAGGAAAAGTATCTCACAGCTTCTCCTTCGTCAAATATCAAGGTAACTCTACTGATTATAATGCATCCTTGGACATTGGCTTTTAACTTGTGGATATTGATCTCAAGTCCGGGTTTATTTCAATTTTTCTAATTCAAAATCCTTGGCAGGTGAAAACGTGGGATTTCTCGTTTGCCTCAATTTGGAACAGTTTGGTGTGGCTTATGTTGTTGAACTTCTTTGTCAAGATTGTTACTGCAACCGCTCAGAGGTATCTGAAGAAACAGCAGGAAACGGAGCTTGCTTTGTTGTCAAAGAAGTCGTAGACTACCAGTCACATAATGTTCGGCCATGGCCTTTAAAATGGTGCCACTGCTGTTTTTTTTTTCTCTTTTCTTTTCTCCTTTTCGGTTTCACAACTAGGAGTAATAGAAATTGCTAGATAAAGCTCTTTCGGAAGGCACTGTTGATCTCTCCCCAAAATGTTCCGTGCATGTCCTTGTTAGAAGCTAGTATAGGATCACAAATATAATGGAGAACTGTAGAAGTTGCAGGTTTATGATGTGTGTAATTTTGGGGAGAGCATTATTTGGGGTGGGTTTTTTACCCTTTGTCAACTAAATGTTGAAATTAGAATCTTATTGTTCTTTGCAATGCAAGACAACGTTTGGAGGTTCTAGTACATTTCAGTGTTAATCTCTCTCTCTCTCTCTCTCTCTCATCATTCTTCAGTTAATACACAGCACATTGCTTATCTTTGGACGTACTTTTTCCTAACTTTTGGGAAATATTTGGAAACTGTTATAACTTGGTTATTGTATATTTGACCAAGGATTTAACGGTTAAAGCCGTCAGAGTGAACGCATTTACCCATTCAAGTGATCTAACGCACCACAAACAAAACAAAGTCCAAACTCCAGTGATCTAAACCGTCAGAGTGCATTAATAGTCAAGCTGCTCCAGCAACGTCATTTCTTTTCTATGAAACACGTCTTGATCAACTTTTGGCGTTCAATCGTCTTCTAAATACTCACGAACTAGAACAATGGGGAGCATATTGTGCGAGGAAAAATGTCGACAAAAATGGGAGTTCACATGTTTTGCTGGGTTGTCATGACATGTCAAAATGATCCTTGAACACACTACGACATGTCGTTGATAAGGTTTCGCTTGTCAACAAGCAGCAAGGCTCGGACACCTTTTGACATGTCATAACAAAGTGCATGGGCTATACTAGCCTCGCTGCTTGTTGACATAAAGCGAGGCTATATGTCAAAATACATAGCAAAGCTAAAGTCCCTACATGACTTGAAAAAAAAATTGAATGCCTTTTCCATCTATTTGGCTTGCTAGCATAGCGATATAGTCAGAACTTGTCTCCCTTACCAAGTGAAGAAGAATATTACTAACTCTAATAGGAAAGATTTCATTGATTAAATACAAATGATTACATTCGCATATGCTACCGGAATGAATAACCACTCTTTTGTTGCACTCACTTGGAGTAAACTGGAAAAATACATGCATGCCTTAAATTGCCTCAGAGGTGTAGTATATCATGAACAATACCTTCCACAGCCGTGTCTGTAGTCGTCCCCTTCCTCAGCATGTCAATAATCACCTTCGGGTTCGATTCTACGTCCCTTCCGTTCAAGACACATTGAAGGCGAAGCCCCTGAAGTGGAGTCTTATACCAGCCTATTTTAGTATATCCGAAACAGAAATGATTCATCTTACGTGTCCTAGGCACACGAATGATGTCACATACTTTCCTAACTAATGCGTCTATATAATATTAAGAAACATAATGTATAAAATAAAATTTCCAAGTGGTAAATTATAAAAAGCAGTCCAGTCAGCATCGTTATTGAGGTTTGTGTCCACGTTCCCAAGATCATGGTTTGATTCTCATCCAAGCCATATTCAAACCCTATCAAGTACTCTATGGAAGCAAAAGCAAGAAGTAGATTAATAATAAGTACCTATTCCCATCGTCCACGATAGCCATATAAATATAGAAAAATTAATAAAAAGGGTTTGAAAATTTTGATTTATAACGAAAATAATAAAAAAAAAAAGTAAAATAAATAGTATCACGATTGATTTTGTAGTGTAAAAATATAATTTTCGTTAAAATGAACAGTATTAGAAATTTTTTGTTAAAGTTCCCTATAAATATATACAAGTTATATTCTATTCCTTGGCCAACAAGTAGATTTAATATAATTAACCATTCGTATTGGCATCCCATTTGGCATGACTACTGAATTTCCACAAACAACGTCCCTATGACCTCAAAGACTAACTTTTCCAAAAATTTGGTATTTAAGTGAATACTTTACTTGTCATAAAATAATTGAAGAGATACAGAACAAATATTGTTTTATTTTTACTTGTATTATAATATGTAGAGTACCGTTTAAATACTCAAAACTTATGAAAAATCTCTTGATCTCAAATTATATCTAGCAAATAGATAAGGGGGATCACTTTAATATAAAGTATGTTTTAGAATATAAAAAGACATGGCGGAAATTGAGTGATAGAATCGAGAGGGTTGGTGATAAGTCTGTCATGGGGCACCAATATGGCAGATCCAATGTATTATTCTCCTGGACAGCATAACCAAGTTCATCCATGTGTAAAAGCATTTCTTAATTTCATAATTTATTTTGGTCTGAGTACAATTTACCCTAAGTTTAAAGTTAGTTTTAAAAATGGCAAAAAAGGTTGTAATGTTTACACCTTGACATTTTTACATCAACTAATTATACTTTTTGTTATTTGATAAAAAAAAAATTATACTTTTTGTTAGGTTAATCGTCAGACCAACTATATTAATTAATAACGTGTTGGGGAAAAACACTCTCAAATCTCCCCAATGTGTTTTTTTTGATACAGTGAGCTATGTTTTGATACATGAACAATTAATAGTTGACTAGACAACCAACGTAACAAAACAAAAAAAAAAGAACAAAAGTCAAAAAATAAGATGTAATATAAAAAGGTAAAACTTTGTAACTTATTTTGAAACTTAATAATGTTATTATTATCATGTAAAATTCGATCAAAAATAGACAGAAAGGGGAAGGAGGGACGAGATTGGGGGCGAGAGGGAGAAAGGAGATGGAGTGGAAAATGGAGCATGAAAGACCTCAATTCTAATTAGGGCTTTTTTTTTTTTTTTTTTTGAAAAGAATAAGTGTTTTAATTATACAAATAATAAAATTAAAATTAATGATGTGGCATGTCCAAGTATGACACACCATGACCCTATATGTTCATTTGGAGTCCGAATCGAGCTGTACTGACCGACACCACGAGAGTGACGATGCCATAAAATGTAGTGATGTGAAAAATTTGAGTAAATTTAAACATAAACGTGCCTAAATGCAAGAGTGCGCATGTGAATGGGAATTGACCAATTTCACACGTGATGGCAGAGTATAAGTAAAGTACAATAAAAGTAGGATAAAAATTATGCCATCGAAGGTACTCTCATATACCTACATTTGCCAATAATCCTCTTTGGCACAAAAGCTCTGCTACTAATCCTGGAGGGACGAAAAATAAGGGTGAGATGGCCTGAAAATAAAGCTTTGTAAAACATTTTAAAAAATATAATAACCCCTCGCTGTAAAACAAGTATAGTTTCCAAATATAACATACTACGTATAGTATGAAAACACTTATTGGCAAACAACAATATTTCAGAAGTACAATAAATCACAATATTTCACCTATAAAACGTATAATAGCTAATATCTCGCATAAACAAACATATAATATCGGGTGCTCATCTACATATGGTGACACACGAGCTCATGCAGAGGTATTCTGACATGAACAGGACTAGGTGTAACAATGATTTACGTTCTTGTACTACAATCACATGAAGACTGGCGCTATGCGCGTCACATATGAGTCCTAATTGCCTATAACAATCCAGGATAGGACTAGCACCTACAATGGATCCAAAGTGAGCGTACGATGCGATGTGAACATACATGTGAAGCTTGGCCCTAGGCCAGACAAGTACTGTCAGCATTGTAGCACACGATGAGCAAGTAACGTAAATACGATTATGCAACGGTAAATCGATAATTCATGTCGACACAATACTATTCAATAAAATATTTAATCATGGCCGTAAATAAAATCCTGTAATAGTACGCATACATGTGCATCTCGTAGGATTTAGCATAATTTTGTAAATTCCATCATTTGACTAATTCTTAAAAACGGTAATCTAATTTAGACATACGTAGAAAATTCTTTATAATATATATATATATATATATATGGAAACTAAATAAATATATAACATTGAAAAGCAAAGGCCCACTCATAAATCATGTCGTCGGGTAGAACTTGCCTTGCGGGTATCGAAGACCTTGCGATGCGTTTCACTTAGAAACAAAACCATTTATGTAAATATATATCGTACTAACGTAAATACGTGTTTTCGTAAAAAGTTCGGCTAATAAAGAAACTAAGGCGGGACCTTGGGTTCCTCTACGGCTGCACACACTGATCACCACGCGCGCCCACGTACCGGTCACCACGCACACTGCGCGCCCTCTTCGGGATTTCCAAATTTTAGCATATTTTCTCTCCAACTTTTAGAGCTCCATTTGAGCTCAATTCTTCACCAAACTCAATGATTCAAAAGCCATATTGAAGCTAGAAATGTAGGAAACAAAACCAAACTCGATGTTTGCCGAGGAAGAAGGGAGATGGATGAGAGTTGAGAGGGTTTGAAAGAGTGAAAGAGAGAGCAAGAGAGAGAGAGAATCCAAGAGTTCTGGAAGTGGGAACACAGGAGTGGGGTGTGGATACCAATTGGCACACAGTCCAAACCACAAAAAGATGAAATAGAAAAATATCTTCTGTAAACGTGAAATTACCTAAACACCCTTTGAGTTCGTAGTTCCGTAGAATTTTCATTGTACTCCAAATTCGATTATGTTTGCGAGTAAGCGTTTGTACCGTCAAGTACTTCGAGAATACAATAAAATAATAGCTCAAATGTGTCACAAAATGACGGTCAACAATCTCATCTTTAGAGGTATGACATTCACACATTTAAAATTAATACAATCATAAAATTAAAAACAGGTTGTCACAAAGTAAACTACCACATAGAGTGGTATATAAGTTGTGGTATAAGAACACCTCTAATAGAGACGTAAAAACAATGTGTGTAATTTGTATTTGATGGCTGAGCTGATATTGACATAACATCTTTAAATTTCATTCACGAATGAAGACGTCAGTTTTTAATTTTTTTTATGTTCAAATGGGACCCATAAAAATATGTTATATTACTTTTTAGTAGGACCCAGACCAATAAATAAATAAATAAGTTGCTTTGGAAGTGGTAGAAAATATTCAAAAAACCAAAATGAATCATTAGACGTTGTTGTCTAATTTGAATTTAGCAACTTGATGTCAACTTCCATCTTAGTTTTAACATATTGGTTGGAGGAACATATGATGTCAAAAACTAATGTTAGATTGTAGAATTGAAGCCTCAGTTGAAAATGACTTAATAATGTTGTAAGAGTAGCATTATTCTTTGATACTGACCTCAAACTTCGATTGTGTTTTACTCTTTTGTTTTGAGACCCATTAAACCCATGCATCCAAGTAAAAACAATTCCAGCAATAAAAACAAAAATATTGTTATGGTACGCCCAAATTTGGGTGGCAAAGAAATGGGTGTTTTGGTGGCTAAAAATGAATTTTTAGTTTTTTTTAAATCTATGAATTATTTAGGGTGAGTGGAGGACAAATGAATGAAATCTTAGAACATGGATTTGACCAGATTTTTGGGCTTGATCGAAGAGAGCAAATTAATCAATTAGATTCCCAACGTCAATTATTTAACGAGAGCTTGAATATATAAGATTACTATTATATTTGATTTTTTTTGCTAGGAACTATTATATATTATTTATTACATATTTTAAGGTTCCCAAAGTTGAACAGTGCGAATATATCGAAGGAATTCACAAATACATGATGCGGATTATTCATGAATCCTTTTGATTATTTGGAATATTAAAACACTATTTTTGTTTGAATACAAATATACAATACGATGTCACCAAAGAATAAAAAATGCGTTCAAGTGTGGAGAGCTCTATAATTTAGAACGAGCAAACAAGACTTTATTTGGCATTTCTCTTCATGCATTCGTTCATTTCTTATTCATTTCTCCGCACCCCTAGTGATGATGAACAACTAGAAGACAGTTTCCGCACCCCTAGTGATGATGATCAACTAGAAGATAGTTTCATATAAACGTAGTTGTTTATCCATATGCGGTGGTTCAGACTGTGGACATCTTTTTCAACCAAAAAAACATGTGGACATCTTAGTCTAGTAATTAAGCATACTAGTCTCAAAATTTCACTCTTTAATTGTAATTTGACTGATAGTTAAACAAAAGGGCCGGATGAGGATCCTATTTGTGTTTAGTAATTTTACTAAATATCGTAGATCGTGCGGTTAATTTTCGTCAGGTACTATTTGTGTTTAATTTTAAATAAAAAAAAAATCAAATAATTTCTAACTGCACGATATACGATGAATGACTAAGATGTCAGGATCCCTAGGATGTCCAAAATTTGAATTCAAATAGGATCCAAATGCCAAAACATACGTGTGTAATTATCTTGCGCACTCAATTATCTTGGTCAAGATTTTTAATCATTTATGTATCACCAAAGTCAAAATATTCTTTTGTGATAAAAAATCCCATTTTCTAGCATAACTTTTTGGACCTAGATTTAGCAGATTCGCGTGGTGTAATTTGAGCTCTCATGTGTGTCAAGAGCAGTGTGGCCAGAAATTAACAGTAATGGGATCATAAACAAGCAAGTTCCGAAAAATTAAGTATACTTTCATTTAAATTGGCAACTACATATTCTCATATTTTAGAAAGTCGTATAATAATATTATTATCAATAGAATTAAATACATTTTTCATTGTATATAACCCAGTTTTCATTAAACCATTGATTTCCAATTACTTTTTTATTGTATGCAACCAAATTATTATTTAATCATTGAGTATCTATATGATGTCGATTCTTTATAATATTGATCACTAAAAAACCTCTCTCTATTTTGGAAAGGTTATAGTTTTGGTATGTTTTAATTATGAAAATATCAAAAAATGGTCTCTCTATTTTGTTTGACTTAGCTATTATAGGGGTCATATAAAAATTTCAAGGGAGGATATTTGAAGTTGTTGGGTCAGTGGCAGTTAATGTCCCTTGTTGGTTCCGCAACTGGTCAAGAGTCGTCATCAGTTTGTTATTCACAAAGTGATCTATGGCCACCATTCACTATGATCTGTGCCCAATTCAGGGGAGTAGTACCGCCTTGCTTATTTTTACTTCTTATATACTTAGCTCAATTTTTGTCCACCAAATAAAATAAATTAAAAAAAATTTATAACAAAAATTAACAAGAGTTGCAGTAATACCATTAGACAAATTACTAATGTGTTTATAGATAAAATTCAGTTAAAATAGTGAGTTGGGCGACCGAGTGTCACATCAAACAAACTATAGAACTACAATTTAGTCCGACAATCATAATTGTTTATTTCAACGCTTATTAACTAGTCCGACAATCATGAATGTTTATGCCAGAACCCTCACATGCCCGACTTTGGATTACTGACTGAACGCTAAAGCGACAGAGAGCTGTCACCCTAACCCGCAAGTAGAAGGAACTGGGGCCTCCCGGCACCACCGAAAATCAAACAGCACCGCCGTGGCATTGGTTTCCAGCAGTAGGTCCCATCGAGTGGATGGTGGGGCTGTGTTACATTGAATATGCCCTTTTCCTCCTTGTTCTTGATGGGATCTCTTTTTTCTTTTATTTAAGCCCTTTAATCATGTTATTAATCATGTTTAGCAATTAACACAGATGCATGATGAATATTGCGTACGCTAGGTTTGTCTGGTGTCGTTTAGGACGAGACTGTGCGAGTGTGACGCTGAGATTAACACTGAAAAGGGCATACTGAGTGGGACCCCATTTTGTGATTTTTTTGGTTAATTACATAATATTAATTTGTAAGTAACTTTAACAAAAAGCTTCCGGTACTGTTTACTTTAACAAAAAATCATATTTTTACACTAAAAAGTCAACCATGGTACTATTCAATTTATCATTTATTTTGTCATTTTCGTTAAAACTCAAATTTTCAAGTTTTTTTTCATTAGTTTCCCTAATTTGTAACATTGCTGTCTTAGTTATTCAATCTGCAAAATTTCTTGGTCCTATTTGTTGAAAAATAATGTGAACACAAGAGTTTTTGCAATGAATATAAAAAAGCGTAGGATTATATTCTATCTGTCTGACTATTCGTTATAAAAATAATCTTTTAATTCGATCTTCAAAATTTGATGCAAGAGTGGTTGGGCAAAACTTGTATTGGAAGTGGATTTGGTCAAGTGCTGATCTTGAGTAAAATGAGACCACCGAGTTTGTTGTGCTTGGTGATATGTTCAAGTGGATTAAAATCTCAAGAGTTGTTTGTATAATTTATCAAAAAAGCAGGGAAAGATGTCAATTCATGTGGGTTTCTTAACTGATGGAGTTTTGTAAAAACACAATAAACTCAAGAGGATGTCAGTATAATTTTTTTTTTTTTTATGAGTAACGTTGTTTGGACACACAAAACTTACTGACATACTTTAATACAGTTGTCAAAGTGAATTTATGATTTTATTTTAATTTGAGCTAATTGATTTAGTTTTTAATTCCCTTCTCTTCTCAATAATGAAGCAAAAGTGTTCCAAATGTCCATTTTAAATCCCATCTCTCTTCCCCCTTCGACAAGAATACTTAATAAGAAAAAAATGAATAGTAATGTGGAAAGTAATTCCTTTGGTCCAGACATTGACTTTAGGGATACATGGCCAATAAAGAAATAATGATTTATCAATATATTCGAAAATGATTTATATGAAATGAGTTTACTGCTAGCTTAATATCTTAATTTAATAATACAATATCGCATGTAAGTTTTTCTATGTATAACATTACACTTTTAAACCGAAACGTCACGCGAATAATAAACTCATTTTATATAAGTTGCTTTCTATTACATCCTCCATAAGCTCTGACATGACAACAAGATTTCATTGATCTACATTGACCACAACCAAAGGCCAAGCAATTTTATAGGTAGGTCTAATCTAAGGTTACGTAAAGTTCATTGATTATAATCTACTCAATTCTGAAAAAGCAAATACCAGATTAGTGAGGCAGGGTGTTTTGGTTCAAGATCATGAGGGTTTTCGAGTTTCGAACCCAAGTTTATAATTTGAAACCTCTTTGTTTTATGGATCAAAATCTCAGCTCACTAGTAATAACCGTTGACAAAATGTTGCATGCTTCACGTTAATTTTGGTATAATTTAAAATTATCAGATGGACATGGACCCCAACAACAGCAACACCAA
Organism: Pyrus communis; assembly: GCF_041283825.1. Classification (NCBI taxonomy): domain Eukaryota; kingdom Viridiplantae; phylum Streptophyta; class Magnoliopsida; order Rosales; family Rosaceae; genus Pyrus; species Pyrus communis. The sequence goes on from NC_142580.1 coordinate 12,104,877, forward strand.
TGCGGTTAATGGTGGGTTCATCAATTCTTAATTCTTATGCCTGAAACCAACCCAGTAAGCAAGCATACTTCACACCCCCATGATTAACTTGGTTAATGAATTGTAGTCCGCAGCTCTAGCTATGTGGGAGATTAGTCTGGCCCATTTTTTATTTAAATTTTATTGCGGAGTGTTAAGGGTAAGCTGCCTACAATTAAGAAAAGAAAATAAAGAAAAGGTAAATTATACAAAACAAAAACAAACAAAAAAAGAGAAGAAGAGTAAAGAAAAGTGGAGATTCATAGGATCAGCTGGTTTAGTTAGGTTATGTTGGATGAAATCATTGGATTGCTGTTTTTTTTTTTTTCTTTCTATTTTTTGTATTGGTTGACCCAGATTGTTGGAATATTGTTTTATGATTGGTGTAGCGCGGAGATTCCTACTTTATTCTATATAAAAAAATTATAAATTATTATATACTTATTTATAAAATTATAATTTATTTGATTTTAAATATTTAAAATGAAATAAAATAAAAAATTAAAAGAAAAATTATTCTCTTCCTAGCTCTCCGACCTTCCTAACATTATCCCCTCTTTTCTATGCCACAATCTTAATCATTTTTCAGATTGGAAGTTTTATTTCTTATATTTGTTATTTCTCATTGATTTGTATTTTTCTCTAAAGAAAAAGGATAATTATTTCTCGTATGATTTTTCTTATGATTTTTTTTAAGGAGATTGAATGAAATGTCTTTAATTGGCTAACAGAACAAACATAAGGACTAAATTAACCAAATTGAAAACACAGAGACTAAATTGACCATATGGCTATACCATAGGGACCATTTTGACATTATAGCCTAATTTAAAATTAAAAAAAATGAAAGTTTACAACTAAACGAATAAGGAAAAAAAACATGTTATCCTGTTTAGTCGACCCTGCAATATAAACTTTATTGATAATTGAGAATTGAGGAATACTTCTTCTTTTTTTAAGAAGAAAAACGATATTATATTATTGGAACCATTGGAGATGAATAAACTATCAAATTTAGCATGTCATTGTTTATGAGCCTATTTTAAGCCATAAAGAGATTTATCCAACTTACACACTTTATGCTATTGTCTAGGAACCATAAAACCTTCAGGTTGATCCATATAAATCTCCCCTTAAAAGTCACCATTCAAAAAGGCAGTTTTAGCATTTTATTTGATGCACAACAAGATCGTAAATGGCAGCTAATGCAAACAAAACTCTAATTGAAGTTATTCTGTGTCCAAGGAGGTCAACGCTTCTTGGAGTGTTTGGGATCTTCTTCCAAAGTTTAAGCATGAAAATCAGAACCAAAATCCTTGGCAATTTTGGTTCTTTTACTTTTCCTTGGTTCGAAATCAGTTTTGACCGAATCTGTAAATGTATGTTCTCCAGTCCTAGGTATATTCAAATTAATGGAAGTTAAGCCTCCATTATTTCTTGATTTAAAAGGAAACTTATTCGCAAAGAAATCAACATCATTTGATTCAAGAACAACATGATTCTTCAAATCATAAAACCTATATGCTTTGCTATTGTATGCATAACCAATGAACCACACACTCATATGCTCTACTAACCAATTTTGATATTTTAGGATCAAGTTTACGTACATAAGCCAAATGATCCCAAGTTCTTAAATAAGGAACATTTGGTTTCTTATTTTTTTCAAATTTCATAAGGTGAAGTTTTGGTTTTTGAAGCATGAACTTGATTAAGTACATAACAAACAGTCAACAGATCTCACCCCACCAAAATGATGCACCACCTGAGTTAAGTAGAACATCCACAGTCAATTCACATAGTGTCATATTTTTTTTCTTCAACTTTACCGTTCATTTCTTGAGAGGATGGTGTAGCTACAATATTCGTCAAAAGCTCCAAATTCATACTCTTGACTTAACACAGCGCAGCTTTTTATTTTGATGAATTGGTTTTCTACTTCAGTTATGAAGAGTTTAAACATGTCAAGAGCTTCACTTTTATGTTTCATGAGATAGACAGAACAATAATTTTAACTACCATCTATAAAATTGATGAAATACTGTTTCTCATTTCTAGTCACCACGCCATCATATTCACAAATATCATAGTGAATTAGATCAAGGGGTTATGATTCTCTTAAAACTGATTTATGTGGTGCTTTTATTATCTTTGCTTGACTGCAAAATTCACACTTCTCAAAGTCAATTTAGTAAAAATTCTAGAATTTGCCCTATGTTACTCATTTGTTTAACCAGTCTTTTGTTTACATGACAAAGTCTTGCATGCCAAACATCAAATGAACTCAACATTTAAGCAGAAGAAGCAATTTTATTCATAGCATCAACATTCAATATAAACATTCCATCAGTAGCATACCTCTTTCCCACTAAAACACCATTCTTTGTGAGAGTACATATGTCAGCCCCAATTATTTGAGTGAATCCAATCTTGTTGATTAGATAGCCAGAGACAAGGTTCTATCTTATTTTTGGAACATGCAGCACCTCTTTCAGAATGACATATAGTCTTACCTGAAGTGAATTTTAGCACAACTTCACCAATTCCAGTAGCATTAGTTGAGTGAGAATCACCCAACAAAACTTTTCTGTCTTCAGCCTCAGAATAGGACTGGAAAAGTCCACGGTCATAGCAAGCCATGGTGTGAGGCACCAGTGTCGACCCACCACCCCTTGGGTCCAGCAACTAAGTTGACCTTAGACATCATAGTAACAAGCTATTCCTCAATTAGGTTTGCCTGAGGAGCAACCAAACTAAGTTGACCCACCACCGCTTGTTGTGATAGTTTCGAGCTAAATGCCCAGGTTGTCACAATTGCAGCACAATAATGGTTCGGTTGTTGCATCTCATGAGGGGATTCTGTACTTTCAAGGAGTTTTTGTTGTTGTTGCGGTAAGTTATGGAGGAATTCTTCATGCTCTTACTAGTGGGTTTGAGCACCACAGCAGCATGACTCTTGTTATAAGCCTTCTTCAGGTTGCTGTTGTTCGAAACAACTAGCATTTCTTCCCTCATGTCTTGCTTACTGGCTTCTTCCTCAATTCGAAAGCGGGTGATCAGGCCTTGAAGTGAAAATTCATTAGTTTTGTGACGCATGTCCATCTTGAATTCCTTCCAACTAGGTGGGTACCTTATCAATGAGCACATCAACCTAAAATTGTTCATCCAGATTCATGCCTTTAGGGACGATCTCGTGGACAATCTTCTACAGCTCGTGAGATCAGGCTCTACAGTGAAAATTCCTTGGTCTTGTGATGCAAGTCCTTATTAAATTTATTCCAACTAGGTGGCAGCTTGTCAATGAGCACATTAACCTGAAATTGTTCATCCAGATTCATGCCTTCAGGGACCATCTCATGAGCAATCTTCTGCAGCTCATGTGATTGCACCTTTAGATAGCGGCTGATAAAAAACTTTTTTGCATCTGCTTCTTTAGTATCATATTTCTTCTAGAGAGCGTCCCTCAATTCCTTAGCAGTCTTATAGGAAGAATAATAGTCTTACAGATTTATCGCAAACCATTCAAGAGGTATTTCTTGCAAAGAAAATCATTGTCAGTCCATGTTTCATACAACTTGAATTGTTCAACAGCGGGTTGATTAGGGAGTGATGACATTTTAGGTGTGTTGTTAGTGGCAATTTTTTTGGTGGTTAAGAAAAACAACACATTTTGCCTCCAACGTTTGAAGTGAAATCCTTCAAACTTGGTGGGTTTATTGTGATCATTGACGACATAGTTGGTTTTAACATCCATGGCACTTGAAACGTCTTAAGATTGTTGAAGCACAATAAAAACAAGAAATGAAGTAACCAGTGAGCCAAGAACAGTCAAACAAAATTTTTTGGGTTGAGTTGAGGACAATGTCGCTCTGTTTAAGACGTTTCGTGGCTCTGCCCAAGTTGTGCAAACAGTCTAAATGCCACGCCGTCCGCAGGAAGAAACAACCCAGAACCGCCTTTGTCTAGACCCTCCTTTGCACTGAGGAAGATCCGAAAACTAACACCTTCTATGTTGCTCAAAAAACTCAATAAAAGTGATGTATACTAGTTAACCTTTTTTTCTTATTCCTGGAAGCTTTATCAAACTCTAATATTTACAGAGAAGGATTGAGTTTAAAGTTGGAGGAGTTGAGAAAAGATGGCCAAAGAATTAGCAACTTGTCACCTAGTTGAGAAAGACTATGTCTTTTCCTTTATATTCAAAACAAATTCTACTTAGCGGAAAAGAAGTGGTCATCCATAAAAATAGGAGAAAACATTGTTTAATTTAAAAATATAAAAAAATGAATTTTAAATAAACAAAATGTTTTAATAGTAACTAGTACAATACTACAGTTTGATGATATTCATCTTCATTTGGAAGTGAGAGATCTTAGGTTCGAATCTTATGGATGACAAATTCGATACCAAATTTGGTTGCCCATTATGTAGCTTAGCCAAACTCTCCCTTCCCGTTTTGTAAAAATATCGATGTAATAAAAAAAATAGTAACTAGTACAATAATTTAGAGAATGAGGAGTTTCGAACCCGAGACGTATGAACGGAAACACTACACTCTATCTGGTAAAATATTGGACTTTATGCATGTAATTTAACTTAATCTAATTACGGAAAAACGAATTCGAACTTGATTTATAAGAGATAGCCTATTAACTCTATTTATTATGATTATGCTCATATTTGCAATCATCTTCGACTTTTAAATTTTTTGTTTGTGATTAAAAACGAGTGCAAGATGACTAACAATAATAACTCTTCGTTTATTTAAACTATTGGAAAGTCTTCAATCAACATTACATCCATGTCATTTTTATAACTATTTTTTTTTTCATCTTATGTTAATAATCTGTTAAATTCCTTATGATTTATTAGGTATTTGTTTGTTGGGATTTAACAGATTAGCATCAACACCATTTAGAAGTTGGTTATCTAATCTCGTTGACCTCTACCGTTTTTTAGGCTCGCAAAACACTATCAAGTTTTATTATGTTACAAGCTGTTGTGTGCACAAACTAAGCAAGCAGTTTGATTTTAATTAAAAAATCATAAACTAAAGAATAATATAATGAATAATAGTTAATCGTATATAATGTTAGGTCAATTACCTAACTTTGAGAGAAAGATCTGTAATTTAAGAAATAGATTCTATGTATGTATGTAGAGATTTTATTTTATTATTATTCTTTTTTATTTTTTGATTCTTTTGGTTGATGGGGTGGTTGTCTCCAAAGACGAACCCACTCAATACTGTATACTCATTGAGATTAGTATAATTTTTTGTTCGTGTTTCTGAGATTTAAAATCGATGGAAGTGGAACTTGAGTTGATCTATCATCAATCATTTTGATTATTTCGTGCAAAATCTTCATTAAATAAGAATAAAACGACAAAAACATGCTCAATTTTTTTACTTTGGTCCATTGTTTATTAAATTAAGGATATTTTTGTCATTTTAGTTCTTATTTAACAGAATTTTCATGAATGACCAAAATGATTGATTGTGAACCAATGAGGGACATCTTCAATCGATTTCAAATCTCAAGAACCAAAACGAGGAGTTACGTAAATTTTAAGGACCATTTCCGTCAAAAAGTCTGTTTTTTTGGGTTTTTTTGCTCACCACTATATTTATTATTATTTTAATGAGTTTTTTTTTTTTAATTTGTGTCACTCTCACACATGTCTTAAAATTTAAATTTATCTAACAATTATAAATAGAATGGTAAGTATTATCACAACTAAATTGTGAGCAATTTTTTATTTTTTATTTTATTTTTTTTCAGTTGACGACCCGCTGTGGACCGTGGTCGGTCCACCCAATATTGTACATCACTTTCTTATTTTCAATAGCAAAGGGCAAATATTAAAATCTGCTGCCCTTTAAGTGTGTGGATGACCAAAGTGTGAGTGGGAGCCTTCGCCTTTTCTTAAAAAAGACAAATAAATACACAGAAAAAGGAGATGTGAACACGTGTGCAGATGAGGACCTGTCAGAACAACATGTCCTACGACCTCCTACCCCTACACACTCACGAAAATGGGAATAGGGTTTTGGGGAAGTGCCCCAACAGCCCTGTGGCGGTGAGGCATGGCTGTTCACAGGTAGGACCCTTGACAAGGGGTAAAACTGGAAACTCAAATGGATGACGTAGCCGCTAGGTCTTTAATTAAATACAAGATTGGGACTTGATTATAAATCCCCCTTGATTCTCCAACAAGGAACAATTATAAAACACCAGGACCAGGAGTGGGAGCCACTTTGGGACCCACCATATAATATCTAAATGAAACTCTCTCAAATTGACGTATTTACATAAATTTTGAGGTCTAATTCATAATTAGGAAAAAATACATTGCTAAAGTTAAATTCAACAAGGCATACATTTTATCACCAAACATTAAGAGCCACATAAAAAAGTCCTCAAAGCTAAAAAGCAATGCATGCCTTGTCATCTTTGTATCTTCTGCTACCACCATTTTACATGCTAAGATAATCCTAATCCAACAAGGAAATCTTTGTATCTTCTGCTACCACCATTTTACATGCTAAGATAATCCTAATCCAACAAGGAATAAACCTAGTGATACAAATAAAAACACAATTTAAATTAAAAAAAAAAAAATTACACCCTCTTTCCATTTCTTCTTCCCCAATATAATATAAAAAAATATAGAATGTCAAAAGTTTTACTGCCCTTTATGGAAATTTAAACCTCCAAAAAAGAAATCAACTGTTACATCCACCTTTGCAATTCTTCCCTCTTTCTGCCCCAACAAAAGATCCCTTCCCTACTTTTCCTTTTCCTGCATGCATTCCCCACCACCCTATCCTCTCATCAAACCAATCAAATTTAATTAGACCTTCACCATCAACCCTGTCAGATTATACACACAGAAGTGTACATATACTTTTCCCTATGACAATTTTACCCCCACTTGCTTAACTTTCCCTCCAAAATTGTGGGTTGAAATTCCATTCCTCCTACCTTTTTCCCGTTGTGTGCTTGCTTGAACGCATCCTTGCATCTTCCATTTCTTCCCGGAGGGTGCCTGCAAATTCTCATTTCCTTGGGCAAGAATCAAGCTTTTCCTTCATTTTCTCACAATCCCCACCACCAAAAGTGCTTTCAGCTTCCTTTTCCAGTTTTCCGTCTGCCGGTTTTATGGGGGTTGCAATGTAGCACCAAGGGATAACTATTCTACTCACCGGCAGGTTGTTTCTTCTGTTCTGCCGGTTTTACCTGGGCCACAGTCGGAACAGCAGCATGTTGTACGTAAGAGAATCCTGCAGGTACAACTGCTGGTACAAGTTGGTGTGGCCCAGATGCCGGTGCAGCAGTAAACTGAGCATGCATAAGAGTCTGCGAGGATAAGTTACCGCCTCTCATGTTAGCAGCAGCAGCCGCCTTTGCAGGATCGTTGGTGCTGGTATTTGAATGCGTAACAGGAGGGCAGAGTGACAACATCCCGCTCGAAGAAGTTCCTGATGAGCCTTGTGACTGCTGCTGTTGCTCAGGTCGGCGCTTAGAAGCATGATAATACCCGCTTGAAGGAGATTGAGTAGAAGTGTTACTATTGGAATGTGAAGCTTGAGGCTGCATGTAGGCATTAGAGAAGAACTGCACTTGTTGAATCGATTGCTTATATAACTGTTGTTGCTGATGTTGCTGATGCTGTTGCTGCAATTGTGGCTTAGTACCAGCGCCCGAAGAGGTAATATGGGTGTTGCCTAGGATCGAAGGGACATTCCTCCCGCCAACAGGAGACGACTTCTGACTGGGCACTGATGGTGAGTTCTTGGCCTGCTGAGATGAAAAAGAAGATATTTGGCCAGCTTTATTTCCTGTGGAAGTCGAAGTAGTTGTCCTGGGGCTTCCACCAGCACTTCTAGACATTGATGATGTTGTGGTTGTGGGCGAACCAACCATTACAGGAGGAGATGGAGACTGATTGCTACTGGCAGGCTGCAAACCTTGAGATTGGGTTGAAGCCTTGGTGTTTGCAGCAAAAGAAATCTGTGTGTGGCTTTGCTGTGTCCGCCCATGCTTTTGAGGGAGGTTTTTGAGGGACGAAGAGGTTGACGACGCAAGAGAAGATGAAGGAACTTGGGAAGTGGTTATCCTTGCAGAATTCTTCCACTGAGGAGATTGAGCTGGACTGGTGCTGCTTTGGACAAGGTTTTGGGGGAATGATGATAGAGCATTAGGAAACTTTGCAGCCATAGAAGAGGTTGAAGGGAGGTGATCAGAGTACACACTGCCATTACTCGTTGTTGGTGTTTTGTTACGAGCTGGAGCCACAGAAGAAAACTGCTGCTTCTGAAGCTGATACATCTGCTGCGGCTGCTGTTGCTGGTGATTCCGCATCTGTTGCTGCATTTGTTGCTGGGGTATGGGTGCATTTGCAGGGCTGACAGCAGCTGGCATAGAAGAACTGGATGATCGGACAGGAGTGGAGCTGAGGTTAACTGCTCTTGCTGAACTATCAATCACATTGTTGCCTGGTATTGTAGAACCAGATGTGTCGGTCAAATCTGCCCTGGAGAAAGCAATAGAGTGCCCAACATTTGATGAAGCTTTCCCAGCCATGGCCTTTCTTTCCTCTTCCACATTAGAGGAATCCCCTCCTCCGGTTTTCCCTTCTTCCGCACCTCGATAATTCTTTTTCTGTTGTGCAGCTTGGGCAGCCGCAGCAACAGCCATATACTGATGATAGCTGTGCCTAGTAACATCTGGAAAGTTCTGGAGAATTGTATGATTCATCGATGTTATGTCAATTCCAGGAGAAACGGTGGCACCATTTAAGGAAGCAAAAGACATGGCGAAAGCTTGGGATGCTTCAACCCCAGCCTTTGAGCCCTGTTGCTGTTGCTGCTGCTTCTTTTCACTACCACTAGCACCTGTTGCACCACTGGCACTTCCAACTGAAGGATGTGTCATCAAAGCAAAGTTTGGCGGATGCATTGGCATTGCAAAATTCTGACCATAAATACTCATGTTTGCACGAGAGACACGACTATCGGCAGTTGACGGGCTGTCTTCGCCACCCATTTCAGGCTCAAGTTGGCGCGAAACATGCAGGTTCTGCTGCTGCTGCAGCTGTATTGCTTGCGAAGGATGGTTTTTTGAGGCAGGAAAGCCTTGCAAGCTTCCACTGCCACCATTGACAACACTTTGATGTGGCCTTTGCTGCTGATTTTGCAAATGCTTCTGGGACGACGAAGAACCACTTGAAATAGTAGTGTTTGGATGACCTTGTTGACTTTGCTGTGATTGAGAAGGCGGTGGGGGTTGCTGCTGCTGCTGTTGTAGTTGAGAAGGATGGAGCATTTGAGAAGGATAGAAAGACCCGTTAAAATAAGGCATCGCCTGAGCATGGGGTCCTCTGTATGCCGGCTGTGCACCTACATGAGGTGGCATTGGAAATGGATATGCATTGTTCTGCAAAATCGCCAAATACTGGGGTTCATTTCCAGCCATATTTGGGTAGTTGAAACTCAATGCTGGTGCTGCAGCAGCGGTTGCAGCTGACGCACTCAATGAAGCAGAGTTAGATGCACTGGATGAAGCTGCACCACCAGCATTAGAAGACTTCACAGAACCAGGTCGGACAGAAGGAGCGGGAGCGGCCTGTTGCTGGCTCAATGGGAAAATGAAAGCAGGACCATGCTGAAATTTTCAATAAAAAAAAACGCATCAATATTCAAACCCCAGTGACAATATCATTTAATAAATGTAACAGTATCAAAACGAGAAACGTACCAATATATTAGTAGGTGGCCCGGGAGGCAGAGCTTGCTGGAGCACGATTTGCTTTCTCTGCGCATCCACAAGGTTTGCTGCTTGTGAAGTTTTTTCCTTCGCAGATTGAGCAGGAAACATAGCAATCCCCTGCCCCTTGTCCTGTGCAGGATTCACCCCTCTTCCTGGAACATTGCCAAGCAATTCTGGAGGTAATACATTGGGATTGCTATGCTTGGCTCCTCCATACAGAGATCCCGAACCAGCTGCTACCGGCCAGAAAGGATTCATCCTCGAGATTTGCTGGTGACAGTATATATTCCTTGCAATGTAGCAATGGGTTGTGCACCTCTTTGGCCGAGGTTGACTAAAAAGCAAATGCGGCGGCTGCACCAGTTGAAAATTCCATTGGAAAACAAAAAAGCAACAGAGCTCCACTTAGTTTCACGAGGAGGGTAATAAAAAAAACAGTTCATAAAATAACAGAAAATTACACACTTGTATCGGAGCTGAAGAAACGGTGCTCCCGTCCATGGATACAACTCCTGGTAAGGGCGCCATATATCTGCTGATGAGAACACATCCATTCCCCCAAAATAAGTACATCTCAAAACCAAGGATGAAGGCTAATAACCAAGAAAATGGCAAAAGAACAGATAACATAACAACCGAAGAGCGTACCCCATAGGAGGAAGCCCGCTCGGCCAGCCCGCCACGGACATCGGCAAAGGTACAGAACCCGATTGCACTGAAGAATCAGAAGACCAAATCACTAACTGAGCAACCCAAATTAAGGGGGCAGAGAGACAGAGAGAGAGAGAGAGAGAGAGAGAGAGAGAGACTAAATTACCAGTTTTCTCAGTGTTCTGCTTTGCAACATTATGGGGCAGCTTGTTTCCACTAAAACTCTCAGTCTTCTCCAAATCAAGCTGCAGATCAAAATTCCTTTCTTTCCCACCAACAAAGGAAGAAGTCTGCCTTTTCAAATCACCTGCTTCTGCTTCTTCCAAAGCTGCTTTTGACTTCTCAGTTTCCAAATTTAAAGGCTGTACTTCTTCCTTGTTGCCAATTTTCAGAGCTTTGCTGTCATCCTCTCTGCTCACAGCTTTTAAGTCCTGCAAACCAAACAGTAATACACACATTAAACTAAAAATCTTCAAAAACCAAAAATTATAACACCAAAATATGCATATGGCATAGGTGGTCCCCACTCACCGTTTCTGCATCTACGACCGCAGGCTTAGGATCTACGGAGATAAAATCAACTTCACCATCCCTTTCTGGAGGAGCCTATAATTATATACACATCAACAACCAAAAAATTTCAATATTAATAATTTATCCTTTAAAAATTAGGAAAAAATAGAAAGAAATAAAAAGATGAATAATTTATCCTTAAAAAAAATAGAAAGAAATAAAAAGATGAATAATTTATCATTAAAAAAATAGAAAGAAATAAAAAGATGAATAATTTATCCTTTAAAAAAATAAAAAGAAATAAAAAGAAAGAAAAATTGATGATCCTCACCATCAGGTCTATCTGGAACTTTTCTTCTCTGTGGTTTTCAACTTCTGGGATTGTTGAACTCCTAGATAAAAACCCACGAACAGAAAATTAGAAAATTCAAAGCTTTTTGTATCCGAAAAAAAAAAATCAATCTCCGATGCTCACGGTTTGGTCAGGGTGATTTCTTCACGTTTATCATCCAATCTGAGGCCAGTGGATTCCTTCTTGGGAGATTGAAGTTCCACTTTGTTCGTTCTAACATTTCTACTCTCCGATTCGTCGCTCGCTGGCCTTGAATTTGACACGACGTTGCTCTCCGGCTTAATTGCCTCCGGCTGAGCCTCCATTGATGCCGGAGCAGCTGGAACAGCTTGCGAGTTGGGCAAATCGTACGCAAAGCCACCGTTTTCAGCTGCAGATCCTGGGTTTTTCTCCAATTTTGGAGAGGAAGTCTCAACCTTTGAAGGCTGATCGGCCACCATTTTGGCCGTAGACGAAATGGGACTGTTTTGAACTGCAAAAATTGCTGGGTTCTCGTCTTCATACTTCACGGGTCGTGGTCTTTTCCTCTTGGGTGCTGCGGATTCAAACAAAGACACCAAATTTTCATCAGTCACTATAGAAACACAAAGAACCCAGTTCTGTTTGCTCACCGAAAAACTGATTCAATCCCTTTTTCTCAGTCTCTCAGCAACCAAACTGAGCATTTGGGTACCCAGAAAGAAATGAATAAAACCGAAAGCCCAGTGAGCTTATAGTACCCACCGGCGGCGGACATGGAAGTGACGGAGGAGCAAGAATTCTGAGGGAAAGGCGACGTCAGCTGAGGAACCACACAAGGCGAGTTCGAGATCGGCGACGAAACTCTGGATTTCGCGTCGCTGGTAAATTTGTTGTTGATTTCTCTGGATTCGAATTTAATCGAATCGGTGGCTGTAATTTCTTGCTTCGTCGGCCCTTGCGGCTGCCTTTTCATCCCGTACAACACCTCCGCGACCTCTTGTTCTATGTCGTCCTGATTAGACGACGCCGTCTTGGTCGACAAGGACTTCGGCGGCCGAAGTTTGGGTCCGTTTGGCTTCTGCAACAAAAAAAATGTCACTAAATGTAAGAAATAAAAATAAGCAAAAAAAACCCAAAACAGAGAAATGAATTGAATTTGATGGAATTGAAGACCGACCAGCCTCTTCCGGACCGCCGAGGCGTGGGAAGAAGAAGGTGAAGTCGGAGCCGGCGTCGACGATGACACGCTCGGCCGAACAGGGGACGTCGAAGCCTGGCGGTGAATTTGGTCTCCGACAACACCGCAACTGGAAGGCCATTCGTTGGATCTCTTCGTCGACGCTGAAAACGACAGGAAGAAAAACATCAGTATCCCGGAATCCATTAAAATCAAACGTCTGGCAGCTTTTTCTCCCTTAAATCACTTCATTTCTGCTCTACCTGACCGTGCTTTTCGGGGCACCGAAACGCCAATCATCTCGTCGGTGACCTTCAACGCAGTGAGCGGTCTGAAATGCTTGTTGCTATTAAGATTATGAACCGGCGAGAAACTCTTCCGGTGATTTATCATAGACGATGACAGAGATGCCGTTGACGACGGGTGGTTCGGCGGAAGCATCCGAATCGACGACCCACCGCCGCCGACTCCACTTCCACCTCCGTCTTCGTCTTCGTCCTCATCTTCGTCGTTCACACTCTCCTCCGAACTATCATCGCGGCTATCTTCTCTATTGCTTCCGTGCATTAACCTCTCGCCTCTCCGCCTCTTGCTCCGGCTCAACCGATCCCTATCGCGATCTCGGTCCTTCTCTCGATCCCGATCTCGATCTCGGTCCTTCTTCCGATCTCTGAGCCTCGATGTCTCCACCGGACCATCGTCCTCTGCAAAAAACGAAAAAAAAAAAAAACCATTAAAACGAATCGAAAACCAGCAGCTCGGTATTGCTAAAAGGAGTTAGATCTGGTAGAAGCCACACCTGGGGAGTCTCTGAGGCTGCTACTTCGGTGTCTCCGCCGTGACAGGCCATTAGGGGCCGCAATAGCTGATCTTCTCGCATCCCTATTCCTATCCATATCTAATAATATTAACTACAGACAAATCAGCTACACACACGACTCTAATCCCATCTCTCATCACCGGAAACCCACCATAATTCACCGGATAATTTAGTCAAGCCCGCCGGGCCTGATTTGTAAGCTCCGACTCCCAACCCCGTCAACGACGATCTCTCTCACAAGGCTATTCCCACGCCCAAAGATCTCAGCTTTCGCTTATCATCTTCCACCTCTCACTGCCTCTCTCTCTCTCTCTCTCTCTCTCTCCGTTTCTCTCTATCTCCAACTCTGTCTCCTTTTTGTGCTGTCTATCAGTCTATCTCATCCCCTTCTCCGCTATTTCACTTCGAGCGAAACCCACTCCCAAGCCTCATCGACGGCCACGATTCACCTGCGGCATCACATCCTTCAATCTTCACCCTACATTCCTCGATACATCCTGCGGTTCATTTCCACCGAAGCTGACATGGCAAAATCGTTGCCGTCCACACCCCTGCCCCAACCTTTTCTGTCTGGTGCCGCCACGTGTCAGATTTTTTAATTTTTTCTTCCTGCCCAAGCTTCCATGTTTACTCAATCACTACGATTCGGTACTTTTATACTATAAAAATCGTTGAACAAATCAATAAAATACCACCAATTAATGTATCAATAAAAGATTATATTATTTTAATATTTTTAATTATTTTATTCTACTCAAAAGAAGAACACTGTAGCCCACCAATCCAATCAGGGTGTTTACTTAAATTAATAAAAATAGCAACCCCAGAAATTAGCCTAATCAACGTCATTAACCGGCTATTCCCGGTCATAGAGCCCTCGGCACAAGCAACGTGCCGATAACAACGTATTTGCATGACTGGAAATAATGAAGTGCATTTTTACTCATCAACCATAAGTAGTAGTAATGTTCACAACTTACTTATTATCATTATATGTTTTTGAATTTTAAAATTTGTGCGTATCCATTACAAGAATTTTGAAATTTAAATTTAATGATGGTCAACATACACCACGATTTAGAATGGTGAGCAAAGATACTTTCAGATAATATCGATCAAACCGGTCAAATTCATTGTTTCCGGTCCCACATTTTTTTTTTCTGTTTTCCATTTTTCCTCCCTTTCTTTATATGTTTTGTTCAATTAATTACGGATGATGGCAAAATTCTTAAACAATTTCCCTAAATTGACAACGTAAGCCCCACATGAATGGGAACCGGTCGCGCATTCCACGGTCCAGATCTTCCCGTAACCAGTAACGCGAAGTTTACTAGCCGTCGGATGCTTTTCTGACGTGGCGATAAGTCAATTAACAAAGACATCCCAAAACCCAGATTCGTCCTAGCTGGCACCAAACTAAAAGAGCTCGTGCGCGTCGATCAGTGCGCCTCATCTGGACCGTAGGATCCAGCCCAACCAACGGCAGATATAGGAGCATGAGCGAGGGAAGGTCTCACGGTCACGGAACTTCTGAGAAGTGTGGGTCCCGCTTTAGCTGCCGATCTAGAAATTATTTCCTCGCGTTGGCCTATTGTCACGCTCATGGGATATGGCAGCCTAGTCTGACGTGTACTGGGGCCCAGAAATTAAAAAATAAAATAATATCAAAATACTTTTTCTCTTTTATTTTTTCGCGAGGTCAAATTTTACAGCGCAGTTAAAAAAAAAGTAAAACTCATATATATAAATAAATAAATTCGTTTTTCCGGCTCTAACTCCACGCGCTTATGGCGGAGTTCACATTCTACGTGTCCCCCCATTATTTCGCCTCGATTGGCTACTTTTCTACGCTCACAAGATGGTAAATATCTTTTTGCTCGGATCCTTCCGATATTCTCACCCGCCTGTCACATTCATGTTTTAGTCGTAGGGCACAGCTGGGTAGGTTAATTCATGCTCCACAGAAAAAATATAAAAAAAGTATAATATGGGGGACAAGCGTGCCACGTCAAACTGGGCCCCGCCCGGAAATGGTTGACCCACCACAGTGGATCCCCTTTCTCCAGCTTTTGTCGCTTTGCGGGGTCTTTAGGTTTTCGTCCCCTCGCTATCGTCAAGGTCCAGACGGTGTGCCACGTGTCCGGGAAACGTGCTATTGTCCTACGTGGCATTGTTTATGGCCGCTTACGTAAAACCCTAGCCGTCAACAGCACCAAAACACACATAAATAGCACGAACATAAGTTGCGTTTAGACTAAACTCACCGCCACTCAGTAGTCACCCCCCATTAATTGATAAATAATTAATTAATCCAAATGGATTTGATTGACATAATTATTAATTCTATAATATTATAGAATCTCATTTGGTAACATAATAGAGTATAATAATGTGACAACCAAAATAAGAATAAACAATTAAATGCATAATTGCATGTAAGCATTTGCAATCTATGGCCTTTTTCCGACTCGGGTGCATATATAAAAGGCCAATTTGTTAATCGGGCAAAGTTGTGAGAAAAATAAAATTTTGGAGTTAGAATTAGATCTGGCAAATAGGTTATGTTTGTTTTGATCATGTCATTTTCATGTCAAATATGTTATAATAACGAATTATGTCGTGTCAAACTTTATTATCTCAAGTTCTCAACGAATTTTTAACAAGTGACCCAATAACAACCTAATTTCTTAACTTGTCGCGTCATTTCATTTCAAGCTAATGAGTTATGCAAAAAATTATCATATCTAATATCCAGATGTGGCAAATAATATCTTATTAAGTTTTTAACAAGTGATCCGATAACAACTCGACTCGTTAATGAGTAACTCAAAATCTGTTATTTTTATATCATTTTGTATCAAGCTAACCTGGTTATACAAAAAATTATCAGACTTCATTAGAATGTATCCAAAAAATGGTTATGTTTCGTAATAATTTTGAAGTTGTAAAATCAAAATTTTCCAGTTATACGGGGAAAATGACAAGGGATATACTTTGACCGATGTACAATTAAGCATGAATTATGGATGTCTCATTCGTGAAAGTAAAATGTAAAACATAATTTAAAGTGGGTCAAATGCCATTACGTGGGGTGATCCATTCCTTCCCCAATCCATATCCAATTGATTGGCATTTTCTGACTTGATTGTGCTAGTTAGGCTTGGTGGTCGCCGGAAATGGATCCTTTTCGGATCTCTTCTACCTAATCCTCCTTGTCAAACAATTTAAATTCTTGAAATTTGATCTAACGGCTACAAACACGAGCCCACTTTAAAGTTATAATAACTTTAGCCGTTGGATCAAATTTCAAGAGCCCGAATTATTTGATGATGAGGATTAGATGAAAGAAATCCGGAGATGATCCATTTCCGTGGTTGCCTATTTGCAATGAAGGTGATATCAAGTTTGAGAGTTAAGTTGCTCGAAATGTTACACCAAGTTAGGGAGTTTGGATGGTTAGACTGATTACTGTTTACTTTTTAAAATGGCATTGTCTGATAGAATAAGCGTTTCTCTTAATATCTATTTTTTCATTTTCGTTTCATAATATGTGTTGTATGAATTGAGTAAATGAACACACGTCAAAAACGCTGATGGAAAGTCATGTTTTCTGTTTATTATTTTAACAATGCGTGTACCGAAACATAACATGATTAATGAACAAATCAAATTAATGTCAAGTCATTTAACATGATTAGCTAAATAAACGAAGTTTGAGCTTACTTGTATTTTGCATGAATTCGAAATGGAATAACACAATGTGACACAAGATGTCACTACTTGTCAATTACCACCTCTACATAGTGCATGTGAAAGTATAAGTCTGCACAATCATGGGCATTAACACATAATTGAGTGATCTAAGTGGTAAAAGATGAGTTCATCACAATGTAAGATCTAGTTTATCGCAATGGTAACATGGCGTCCTTTGGTTAATTTGTGTCATCACTTCAACACAAGTGTTTTTTTGGAGATAAGAATCGGGCGAAATTACAAATATAACGTTTTTGGTACACATCTTTAAAATGTAGTGTTTTTTTTGTTTGGTTGAAATTGAGAGATCGGACCCCTAACCTATCATAAAACTATTTCATTATTTCACTTCCTTCGTCGCTTGAGTTAACCCAATAAATTTATTGAAAATATAGTTTGTTTACTTGCTTAGAGTGAAACGAATCTAAAGTAAAAAACTGAAATGATTTGAAGAGAATCGTATGCAAATTAGCATACAGATAAAACCTAATTTACCAACCGAAATCACACGTTTTCTTGTCACCAATACAGTCTATCGCATAATGGCATATGCATGTTGAAAGCAAAACAAAACTCCCGGAAAGAGACTATAAACCACACACAAAACTCAAAACTAATAATTTTTTTTCCAACAACCAAGCTTTATTTCACTAAGTGGGGTTGATTGAATGAATCCTAGAACGCCACTGCACTTGGTTTTGCGCTATGTCTTTCGTTAGCTCCAAATACTCTATATCTTTTTTAAAGTCTCTTTCCAAGTCTTCCTAGGTCTTTCTCTACTCCTTTTGCTCTGAGCTTCCGTCTCATAGTCGCATCTTCTAATTGAAACATCGGTAGGTCTTCAGTTCATGTGTTTAAACCATCTTAACCGATTTTCTCTCATCTTATCTTCAATTGTAGTCACCCCTGCTTTACCTCGAATATCCTCGTTTGTAATCCTATACTTTCTCGTGTGCCCACATCTTCAATAAAGCATTCTCATCTCCGTTATACTCATTTTGTCTATGTGTTTATTTTTGACCGACCAACATTATGTGAAATAAAGCATTGCTAGCCTTATTGTCATCCTATAAAAATTTCCCTTGAACTTTAGTGGCATATGACAATCGCACAACTTATCCAATGCACTCTTCCACTTCATCCATCCAACTTGTATTCTATGGTTGAGATCTCCATCTAATTCTCCGTTCTTTTGCAAGATACATCCAAGATAGCGAAAAGGTTCACTCTTTGGTACTTCGTGATCTTCAATCCTCACTCCTATCTCATTTAGACCCCCTCTACTGAACTTGCACTCTCTATACTATGTCTTTGACCTACTCAGGCAAAGACCTTTTTAGATTCCAACTTTTCCCGCCAAAGGTTAAGCTTCACATTTACTTCCTCTTACATTTCATCTATCAACACTATATCATATGCAAAAAGCATACACTAGGGGATACCATCTTGAGTATGTCCCATTAACTCGTCCATTACCAATACAAGATGGTAACTTAAAGCTGAGCCTTGGTGTAACCCTATTGTTATAAGGAAAGCTTGCAGTTTGTCCTTCATGAGTTCATAATGTAGTCCTTACTCCATCATTCATATCCTTTATTGCTTGGATATATGATACTCGTCCAACTTTCTTTTCTATAGTCTTCCAAAGAATTTCTCTTGAGACCTTATCATACGCTTTTCCAAATCTAGAAAGGTCATGTGAAAATCCTTTTGCATATTTTTATAAAGTTCCATCGATCTTCGTAAGAGATAGATTGCTTCTATAGTCAAGCTCTGGCATGCACCCGAACTGATTGTTTAACACCAGTTTTTCTTGCCTCAATCTATGCTCAATTACTTTCTCTCAAAGCTTCATTGTATGACTCATTATTTTAATACCCCTATACTTCATGCAATTGTGTATGTCACTCTTATTCTTGTAGATAGGCACTAAACTTCTTTTTAGCCACTCATTTGACATCTTCTTCATTTTCAAAATCTTATTGAAAATGTTTGTGAGCCATGTTATACCCGTCTCTCCCAATACCTTTCACACTTCAATCGATATATCGTCCAGACCCAATTCTTTTCTATGTTTCATCTTTTTCAAAGCTACAATCACTTTCCATTTTCTGATTCAACTATAGAAGGAGTAACTTCTACACTATTCCGAGTTACTCAACTCACCCAAAGAAGTAATCCTTTTGTGTCCTTCATTGAAAAAATTATGAAAATAAGCTCTCCATCTATCTTTAACAAAGTTCTCTGTAGCTAGAACATTTCCATTCTCATCCAAGATGCACTTTACTTGGTTCAAGTCTCTTGTGCTCCTTTCCTTTACTCTAGCCAGTTTATAGATATCGAATTCTCCTTTTTTGGTATCTAGTCGCTTATACATGTCGTCAAAAGCCACTAGCTTCGCTTCTCTCACGGCTTTCTTTGCCTCATTCTTCACTCTGTTATACTTCTCATAAGTTTCTTTGGTTACATCCTTGTATAAGGTTTTACAACATTCCTTTTTAGCATTAACATTTTCATGTACATCCTTCTTCCACCACCAAGATTCCTTTTGATGTGGAACAAAACTCTTGGACTTTCCTAATACCCTTTTTGTAACTTTTCGGATATAACTAGCAATAGAATCTCACATTTGATTAGCGTTTCCCTCTATATCGCAAACGCATTTAGCAAGTACTTTCTCTTTGAAAGTGACTTGTTTTTCTCCTGTTAGATTCCAGCATCTAGTCTTTGGACATGTCAAGGCCTTGTTTACGGTGCCATTATCATTTCCATACCGAGCACAACCACCATAGTTAGGCTTCACATGACGCTAATTTGGCTACTGGTTTATAGTGAGAGGAGCATTGATCTAAAAACACAGTTTGATTTGAGACAAACAGGAACTAAAGGGAGGAAGAATTCACCAAGAGGATTAGAGGTCAAACCTGAATCAATTGCTAGGCAGTAGAGGTCCAACGCAACCCCCTTAACTAAATGTGAAGAGTAAGAGATAGAACTTTGCGACGGAAGACTTTTGAGACGGCTAGTGGAATGAATATGCGAAAGTGAGTGGTATTTTTTTATTACTAGCGAGATAACTATTATAATTTACACTATATATCCAATAGAGCAATTTACGACTTGTAACAAAGTGAGTATTATTTAAGTGAGAAAATTTAGGTAGTTTTACATTAAATTCAATTACATTTATCTTGTTTTTAAAACTGGTAAATCAGTAGGTGTCCTACAAAATCGTGTGCAATTTTTATGAAGCATCTTGTCTTTCACCATCTCTTACTATAATTTGGTCTAATTGGATTATTAGTCCTCGTTGTAATAGAGTAGTAAGATAATGGTCTCAGTGGTAAAAAGATTAGGATTTATGACTAAAATTGAAAATTTTGTTAACTCTTCATTAATTATTAGCACGTAAGTCACACATATGTGGCTAAAACGGAACTCGTCGTTAATTGTTAGCATGGTTTACAAGTGAGACTAACTTTATCCATTTAACCTTATATGTGAGCCTCATGTGCTAACAATCAACAAAGAGATGACAAAAATTTTCATCTTGGACCTAAATCCTAACAGACTTTACCACAAGAGTTTAAATCCTAATTTTTTTTAGGGAAGTGTTATTGACACGGAAAATGGTCTCAATGGTAAAAAGATTAGGATTTAAGTCCCTATGGTGAAGTCTGTTAGGATTTATGACTAAAATTGAAAATTTTGTTAACTCTTCATTAATTATTAGCACGTAAGTCACACATATGTGGCTAAAACGGAACTCGTCGTTAATTGTTAGCACGGCTTACAAGTGAGTCTAACTTTATCCATTTACCCTCATATGTGAGCCTCATATGCTAGTAATCAACGAAGAGGTGACAAAAATTTTCATCTTGGACCTAAATCCTAACCGACTTTACCACATGAGTTTAAATCCTAATTTTTTTTAGGGAAGTGTTATTGACACTTCAAAAATCTCATTCTACATTCCTCAGAAGTGTATTTTTCTTTATAAATATAGAAAGTTTGAAGTGTAGAATGAGAAATTTGGAGTGTCAATAACAATTCTTTTTTTTTTTTTTAATCACGGAAACTATCTTCCGACTACTCCATTATCACGGAAACTATTAATCCAATTAAGCCTTTAATTTTTAAAATTGCTTATTTCTTCTGGAGAGGAGAAAAAGAATAGGGCAGAGTTGTTCCATAGCTTTTTATTTTGAAGAGGGGAAGTAAAAAGGAAAATCTAGTTCCTTCTTGTGGAGGGGATCCTCTCCAAATTCATTTTGTTGGGATCCTAGGGATCCCCACATCCTAATCGTTCATCGTATATCGTGCGATCATTTTTCGTCAGATACTATTTGTGTTTAATTTTAAATAAAAAAGTTAAATGATTTTTGACCGTACGATACATGATGAATGACTAAGATGTGAAAATCCTAGACTCTCCACAAAATAGATCTGGATGGGATCCACTTTCCCTTCTTGTTGAACTCTGTTGAACTCAGCACATTAATTAATGAGTATTTCATAAAAAAATTAGTGAGGGGTATTTGTTTATGAATATTTGCTAACAGCTAAGAAGTAATACTATATAGCACTTAGTTTATTTTGTTCTATAAAATACGTATTAAAATATTCAAGCAGGGATGCAAATAACTTTAATATGTAAAAGCAAACTTAGAATACGGTGCTCATATGAACAACCTTATGTATGACACAATATATATTGAAAATTATTAAACACAGAGATTGTGTTCGTTGCTAATTATTTACGTGACATGAGTGTATTAAACAATTAACTTCTTTCTTAAAATACTTAACAAACATATACTGAACATGTGAAATTTTTAAGATTGTACGTTAATTGTAAGAAAGAATCTCTCATGAGCTAGTCATATAGGACCACAAATCCTAAACTGAAAAATAAAAAATAAAATTTGAGAAGATGAAACTTTGTGGTAAGTTTATTTTTTTTGTCACACGATAAATTTGTTAAATTAAATATTAGATTAAGAAATCGAAGGAATTCAAATCCACACCATGTTGCAAGAACAAATTATTTTCTACTACTTTGGTAGAGCCACTTTCCTCGTGAAGTTTATTTGGCTTTAAACTTTTTGGCGGTGCAATGTTTTGACAAAAGTGCATAAGAAAGGTCCACAAAGTGGGACAAAGTATGTAGCATCATGATTTTTTCACGAATTGTTTATTTTAATTTAACTTTTGCTTTTTAAATTTAATTTTTATAAAAATCCATTCTAAAGTTCTAGTTCTCTCTTCCCATTGTCCTTGTGTGCAAGTTTTGAGTGTTAAAGAGTAAGATTATCTCTTCACCTTCTAATCTCCATTCTTTTTCTTTCCATCCTAACCACGTCAATATTTTGTGTTGATTTATTTAAAAAAAAAGAAGACAAAGAATAAAATGTGAGAGAAAGAGAGAAAATGAGGAGAATTAAAATGAGAAAAAAGTTCTACTTCGAGAGAAGGCCCTCTATCTTTACTTTAATTTGCTAAAATACATGGAACAATTGTTTAAGAAAAGCACATTACATTTTTCAAACAATATTCTATTGGAATTTGGATTATTTGGAAAGAGATCCTCTCCGTCTCTCCCTCCAAAGCTTAGGGATCAAGTGATACGGACCTTTGAAATTTGATTCAACGGTTAAAAACAAAAAAGTTAGTAAAAAAATTTAAAAATTATAATAATTTTTTACCGTTGGATCAAATTTAAAAAATACGGATCACTTGATCTCTGGTTTTGGAAGGAAAAATCCGAAAATGATATATTTCCGATTATTTGTACCTCAAGTAAGCAATGATTCAATTATTTTATTCACTAAACTATTCATTCATGCTCTATTACTATAAATTGAGATATAAAAAAAACATAATTATATTGTCCTCAAATCTCAAGATCCCAAAGCTTACGTATTGTGGATATAAAGGGTAAAGTAATTTTACGGGGAGAAAATGCTGTCGTTCTTGTAAGAGCGACTAATAGTTGTTGATCAAATATATGTTTTATAATACGACAAATCTAAATCAATAACTCATAATTGCTTATTGGATATTTTTTTTGTCAAAATAATGTCTTATTGCATTGACATAGTGAATTTCTTAATACCGAGTCATGTAACAAAAAGCAAGGTAATGATTGCAATTTTTATGTAGTTTTTCTTTCGTAATATGTTCGATATTATATGTGCTAAAGTTGCATTTGGTACGTAGAAAATAATTTATGGTAAATAATTTCCCATGACTTTTCCTAGGATGTAAGAAATGCATTTTTCCATTGTCATGATTGGTGAAGTTGAGAATGAAATAGGAAAGAGAGGGACAATTCAGTGTTTTAGTTCAATGAGGAGGATAAAGTAAGAAAATAAAAAATTGGTATGCAGAGATATTATCGAAAAAATATATATTATCGATATAATTGAGTTTTTTAATATTATATAAAGGTATTATTGTCCTAAAAACTTGCAAGTAATGTTAATTGGATGCAATAAATGTTGAAAAAATATGGGAAGGAGGACTCATGGGGTGGAGAAAATTTTGAATTTGTTGGAAGCACAGTTCGATACATAAAAAATGTTAAAAAATGTCATGATAGAAGTAGTTGAAAAATCTCCCCATGGTGGTGAGGGTTTTCTTTTCCCCTATGTTTTCCATCATTAATTACAGTTTTTCAACGTGGACTTGCGAAACGTGGGAAATGAAGTGATTTCCCTTTCTCAAGTCTCTTTCTGCCAACCAAATGTCGTCTAAGGGTTGTGGGAGTAGTCTAAATCCTCGTAATGACTACCATAATAATTTAAGAGAATTGTTATTCGCACTTCAAAATTTTCATTTTGCACTCCAAACTTTTTATAATTAGAAAGAAAATTACACTTATGATGAGTGTAGAATGAGATTTTTGGAGTGTTAATAACAGTTCTCTAATTTAATTCGAATTCACCTCATCTTTGACGAAAATCGGACCTAAGACCACTCACTTACTACTAAACTGTAGTACTAAATGGTTGCAATTCTTATTTAGTTAAACATTCACATTTTGGTTCATGCATGGGGTTTAATTACTGACCCAATTTTTCCATGGTACCAATATTGTTATTATCATATTTTGTGAAACTTGAGGCGAGAAATAATTTTGTATTTTGTTATCCTTTTGTTTAACAAACAATATTAACTACACTAAAGAGGTAGGAAAGTGGATTAACCCTCACAATAAGATCATAATAATATGGGCTAAGCTGCACGATGTTAACTGTTAATAAACTATATAAATTTTTTGTTTTCTTCAACTATGGTCCATACATTCACATAATTTTTGAAGTTAGTTTGCGCCCTAACAAGCTTTTAAACTTTTTAAGCATTATGATTAAAATATTAACATGTTTGGTTTCATTTTTGGATTCAATTGTTTATTTTAGAACTAATAATTACTTCATAATTTAATTAAATTCATTTTTTTTAAATTGAAAATTTTTTTCTATTAATTTTGAAAACTAGAAATTGTTTCTCCAGTTGGGTACCAAACAACCACAAACTCCCTAGCATAAACTTAGTTATTTAAGCACATGAAATAAGATGGTTAACGTGGTGGGCTGCTCTCCAAAAGTGGGCTAGTTTCATCTTTGGGCCACATAAATGCCAATAATACTGTAATTTCTGGGCCGAGCCCCTTTTTGGCATGAATATTAACCGTATCTCTTTATGTATATGTTTATACGTCTCAAAATTGTTCTCTTAAAGTCTTTGTTTTGAAAACATGTGAGATCATTTTTCATATGAGCTTTCAGATTAATTTTATGGTAAATTAACCTATGAATTTAAATAATTCTTGTTACACCGAAACATAATAATTATGCAAAAATTAATAAATTAAAAAAAAACCTCACGTGAAACCTTTTGTCTTCTTCCCCCACCATCTCTCTCCTCCATATTCCCTTCCTCTCTAAATCTCTCCATCATTCACTCCCCTTCTCTCATCTTCAGTTTTTTGTTTTTTCTTTTCGCATATGAAAAAGGGAGAGGGAGCTGTAAACACGAAAATTCTGTATCGAATGAAACGAGAACACGTGTACAAAGTAGATTTGTATTGATGAATTTGTAGGATTACAATCTCTGTTTACAATTTTCCTCTGATTCAGTCTTCAAATTTGATGTAGATGCGTAGGTTGTTGAACCAAGGGTCGCGACAACTTGATCTCGGACAAACAATTGAACAATTGCTTCAAGTTTTGAACTTGAAACAATGCGTCGATAATTTTCACCTTAGGTTTAGGGCTGCGGCAAATGGAGTGTTGATGTAGAATTTCATTGATTCAAGGGTCTTGGTGACTTGATCTTGAATCAAACATTGTTACAGGTTTTGAGCTTGAAACAAAGTCTTGACGGAATCGGCACCAATGCTTGTTGATTCTTTAAGGGAATGCTTTAGTTTTGGTTGAAAGAAAGCTTTGGCTTTGGTTGTGCATTCTTCGAAGAGAGCTTTGACAACATATTAATCTTCAAAGATTTGGCAGAGGTTTTTTTGAATGTGTAATTTTCGACCTTATGCTTATGGGAGGAACTTGTATTTATAGACTTCTCAAAGCTTGCCTTTGTATGACTTTAGCTTTGATTTGTGTCTTGATTCGTCCATGGGATAATTTAGGCTTATTTTTTGTCTTAATTTCAACCGCCTTTACTCCCTTGGCCGAAATTTAGAGGCTTTATTGCCTATTTTGTGAACAATCATCAATTCTTACTTGTTTTGTGAAGATGCCTTGACTTTCTTTCCGGTTTTAGGACCACTTTAGACCCTTTTGCCGAATTTAAGGGAGTCTTCTCCCTTGAGCCGAATTGTGGGAATGTTTTATACTTCCCTTGCTTGATTTATGCCACATGTTATTGATGACTTGTCCATTTGTGATGAGTCATATGCCACGTGGAGCTTTATGATGCATCATTTGTAAGCAACAAAATTTACATGTCTACAAATGCCCCCACTTCAAGGCGCGTTGTAGGCATGTGCTTGTCATATGTAGGAAACGTGTTTTGAAGTTCTGCAATGTGAATGTTCTAATTTAAGGGTCGCTGAGACTTAATCTTGAATTAGTTTGCTTTTTGAAGGGTCGTAGAGGCTTGTTTCTTGAATTGAAATGATGAATTTCCTTAAGGACTGTTAAGGCGTATTTCTTGAACGAAACATTTCTTCAAGGGCCGTAGAGGCTCGATCTTGATTGAAACTTTTGTTCAAGGGCCGTAGAGGCTCGATCTTGAATAAATGAAAATTTTCTTCAAGGGCCATAGAAGCTTGATCTTGAACGAACTTTTTCTTCAAGGGTCGTAAAAGCTTGATCTTGAAAGAAATAAAATTTTTCTTCTAGGGCCGTAAAGGCTTGATCTTGAGAAATGAAATTTTTTCTTCAAGGGCCGTAGATGCTTGATCTTGAAAGAAATGAAACTTTTCTTCAAGGGTCGTAGATGCTTGATCTTGAATGAAATGAAATTTTTTCTTCAAGGGCTGTAGAGGCTTGATCTTGAAAGAAAATTTGAAAATGGATAAATCGGCACATACTTATTGTGTGTATTGATTTTCCATAATTTTTTGACAAAATACATTTGGTGTATTTTGAGACTTGGACTTTTTCCTTATAGTTGTGGGAAAACTGTTTTTCCTTTCTTAGGTAAGAACCTCCCTCAATTTTGGTAATGAGGGTGATTTCCTTCAAAGTGTTGGAAAGATTTGGTGATTTCCTTCAAGGTTTTGGAAAGATTTAATGTTTGCCCTTGGGTAAGTAGGGTGTGCATTTTTTTCTTTCCCTTTTTTTTTTTTTTTCCAAGGCAAGGAGGGTGTTTTTCCTTTCCCCTTTTGTTTTCCACGGCAAGGAGGGGTTCTTTCCTTTGTTGTTTTGAAAATTTTGAAGCCCTTTCCTTATTTTATTTTTTATTTTTTATTTTGTTTCCCTTTCTTCCCCTTGCTGATTTTTGTTGCAAAAACAACATTTATTTCCCTTGTTGGTTTAGGAAACATGTCATCTAACTTGCATGCCAAGTTTGAGGTCTATTTCTCTTCTGGAAAATTCTGTAAAAATATGGGAAACATAGCTTTATCTCTTATCGTTTCAGGCATATATTGCACACCACGAGGAAAAATCGGCAAAGCCTTCAACTCGTCATTTTCCTACAACTGTGCAGTTCTGACGGGAAAACAACTTCTGCAAGATTAACTTTGAAACTGGAATGTTTGGCTTTAGGAAAAATTATGAAACTTTGACACAACAATCATCAGCCTCTTAGCTTCTTTCTCCAATTGGCCTTACATCAAAATTCCTCCGGAAAGTCGAATTATCACCAAAAACGTCCTGCTTGCGCAGATTGGCTGAAACTTGCCATTTTTTGCTCGGAATTTACTTCCTTCTTTTGGTTGGAATGTGCTTCCTTATTTTGATTTTCCTTTTTCTATTTGGGTATGTATTTCACTTACAACATTAGGAAGCAATTGATCCCTAGGACAATTGGGTGTGTATTTTTTCACAATTCCTACCCTTGCCGTGTGCTTGCTTTGCCTTGGGTTTTTGCTATTGTGCTTGCCATGGGCTGCTTGCTTGGAGCTTGTTGCAGTGCGTCACTTTTTACCGTGTGGTGCTGTGCAAAAGACTACAGTGGGTTTGCATTATGTAGTGCCTTTTGGTCACAGTTTTCCCTCGGTGATGATGTTGTTGTGCATTGCAAGAAACTACTTGCGTAATTGTTGCGGGTTTGCGTAGCATTTTGGTTTTCTTTGCTACTGTAGCATGCGTTGAAGGACCGTCTTGTAGTTGCCCTCTTTACCGTGAAGTGCAAAAAACTCCTTACGTAATCGTTGCAGGTTTGTGTAGTGCGATTGCGTAGCATTTTGGTTTTCTTTGCTACTGTAGCGTGCGTTAAAGGACCTTCATGTAGCTGCCCTCTTTGTTGTGCTCTTCAAGTTTTTGTGGCTAATTTCTTTTCATCGTTGTGACTTTGTCATCGTCATCCTTCAACTCTTACGAGGTTTGTCTCGCATGTCTTTTGCTTTAGCGAAGCAATTTTTTTCTTCTTTGTTTTTTTTTCTTGCCGTCCCACCTTGTGCTCATGTTGCCTTGTTTGTTTTGTTACAGCCATGGTATTTTTTAAGTGCATTAAGAGCAATATCATCACCATTCTTGCGAAGGAAGGTGATTCGCAAGATAGGGGAACGACGTTGAAGCTTTGTGGGCTGTTGATTGGCCCTAAGGCACTTGTTCTTCCTTTAAAAGACAACTCGATGCACATCAAGTCGTGGTCTTCTGACGCATCTTAGGAGGTGACAGAGTTTGGTCGACCAAATATGAAGAAGAAGGCACGTACATCGAGGATTCTTATCTTGAATCCTTCACACCATGCTCATGGCAATTCACTAGTTTCGTTTGAGCTTCTTGGTGATCGTGTCTGTAGAGGAGTTGATACTTGGAATAGCACCTTGTTGACTACTGGAGAAGCCGTCTTTGTTTTTGCTTATTTTGTAATACAACTTTGTAGCCGAATTCTTGTTTTAAAGAAATAAAGTATTCATATTCTTGAATTTGCTTTTTATTCTTCAAAGTGTTTATTTTTTTATTGATGGTGTGACTGTACTTGAAGTTTTGAAGCATCAAGTTGCCTACATACCTTCGATTGATTAGGGATCAAGTCATGACGTAGTTCAAAAGAGTGATAGATTGTTTTGATGGTGATTTTGCCGTACATATTTTATGCTCTTGTGGGCTAGGAGATTTGGGTGTCACTTTTTAAGCTCGTACGAACAATGAGCATTGGGTTGCCTTTTAAGCTTGTGTGGACAATGAGCATTGTTGCCGTGTGAAGTTTAGGCTCATGTAGGCGAGCAACATTGTTACTGTTTGCAGTTTAGGCTCGTACGGGCGGGGAGCATTGGGTGTTTGTTTTAGGGGTAATAGCGCTTCAAGAATCTGCCGTTAATGGGGCTAATCTTCAAGCCGTCTTCTACCATGATTAGGTAGGCACCGTTGATGTAGACTTCTTGTATTACGTAAGGTCCATCCCACTTTGATGTGAATTTGCTTTTTGTTTTGTGAGTCATGATGATGGGCCTTCATAATGCCAAGATAAGATCTCCAGTTTGGAAAGACCTTAGCGGACTTTCTTGTTGAATGTCTTGGATAGTCGTGCTTGAGCTTCGAGCCTCTTTTCGTCAAGTGCTTCCAACTCTTGAAGTCGTAGCTTTGCGTTTTCCTCTTCAGTTAAGCCTTTTTGTATAACCATATTTAGTAAGGGGATTTGACTTTTGAGTGGCAGAACAGCTTCCATGTCATATACAAGAGAATAAGGTGTAGCTTGGGTATGAGTTCTATGTGTCATCCTATATGCCCAAAATGCTTCGCTTATTCTTTTATGCTAGTCTCTCTTTGTTCTGCTAATTACCTTCTTCAGAAGGTTGCACACCGTTTTGTTAAATGCTTCTGCATGATCATTGGTCGGAACATGATACATGGAAGACTTGTGCTGCTTGAACTTGTATTTCTCGCAGAGCTCATCCATGAATCGGTTGGAGAACTGTTTTTCGTTGTCAATGATGATGTAGCAAGGCACACCATATCGGTGGATGATATGCTCCTTGATGAAACGGACGACAGTTTCCTTCTTGACTTCCCTTAGGGGTACGACTTCAACCCACTTGGAGAAGTAGGTAGTTGTAGCTAGGATGTAGGCTTCTCTGGTAGACGACTTTGGTGTGATTGGTCCAACGACGTCCAATCCCCATGCATCAAATGGCCATAAAGCAACCGTAGGGTGTAATGGCTCAAGTGGTTGATGTATGAAGTTGGCGTGGAATTGGTAGGCTTGGCCATAAAGCAAATCGTCCACCCATTTCCTCCAACATCCTGCGTACATTCTTTTCTTTATTTTTTTAATATATTAGGAAATCATTTCCTTATTTTTCTCTCCTATTAAGGAGGGATAACTTGTCATTGGGGACCCCTTGGGTGGTTAATTCCCGGTGAGACATTTCCGTTGGAGGCTCTGTCATCGGGGAAAAGTGTGACGGTTTGTATGAACATGCTATGCTTTTTTCTTATAAGATAAGTCTTCCTCTTAATGCTTTGCAGTACGAAGTATATGCTGTTGTCTTGTTTTTCTCTGCTTGGGTCTTGGTCATGTCACTCCTTGTGCTGTTTTTTGTTCCTGAGACCAAACATGTCCCTATTGAGGAGATGATAGAGAGAGTGTGGAAGTAACATTGTTTCTGAACGACTAGGAAGATGATAGAGTCAAATAGTTTTATTTTTTTGTTTACAACCGAAGGAAAATGTCATCAAACCAATCACCAGTTAAAGCCCTCTCATGCTTCATTATGTTGAAGTTTGTAAAACATAATGAACTTAGTTAATAAAGGAACATTTTGATATATGTGCCTTAGTTTTGAATTTCTAGACTAAACATATGATTATACGTACATTATCATGCAAAACAATACTTCTCTGAATCTGATAATTTTTGTGCATTTTCTATTTAGTAATATCAAACGTTCAAATCAATATATTAGCCAACATTTTTCTTTATGAAACAAAACTAAGTTCATGGTTGTGAAAAAATTAATTAATAATTAGTTCACGTTTGAAATCTGTATAGACGGATGAAATATCTTAAAAAATATTGTATTAAATATAATTTTGCTGTAATATGCAGGCCTAGGTTTTGGTAAGCCTGCTTCATTTCGGGCCTCCATTGGTGCATTCTATTACAAACCTAGCTCAACCCAAATCAACATCTTTTTTAACTTTTACGCAGTTTATTTTTCAAAAATGTTTCACGTACAAGTTATTTAAATTGATTAAAAATTAAATTAAATAATAAAAAAATTTATAATAAAAAAAAATAGCAATTTTTAATGAATTTAAAGACCAAATTAACACATTAGTCTAGCCTTTCTGAACAAACCAAAATTTTTAAGCTATGTAAAAATAAATGAGGGCATGAAGTCCCAAAATGTGAACTTGGGTTTATCTCAAATTTTAGAAACCTGAAATTTGGAGAAAAAACCAATGATTCTCTCAAGAGTACACTATGACTTGGCGCACCTGCAAACTAATTATTTCAAGCTATTATAAAAATATATATTTACATTATTTAGAATTAACTCTAGAATGAATTTGTGGGCAAAATACTACTATAATATAGATTTGCTTGAAAAAACTAATACTTTCATTTCTCGAAATTATTTTTTATTTTAACTGATGATGAATTTCTATTAAATTTTACCTTATGGTGTTAAGGCATGAAAAAAAAAAATCTTAGTTTATGCAATTGAGGCTGCAATTTTTTGCATAGGACGTCCAAAATCTAGATCATATCCGTTATATTATTCATTAACCAGTACCAATATACTAGAACCAGAAAGTATTTTTTTTTTTATATTTATATTTTAAACAGAGATAAAGAAGAAACGTTAGCCACTTAGTATTACGGTTTAGTATTATTCTTCTTCACTTGTAAGTGAGATGTCTTAAGTTCGATTCTCACCAAGTGCGAGTTTGAACCACATTATTGCTAGTCCATTGTGAGGTTAAGGCCACCACTCCCCCTTAATATAAATAATATCGGTGGCTTAACTCTGACCACAAAAGTAAAAGGGAATGAGGAGGGTGTAGGATGGGAAGGGGAAATAATCTAGGTTCAAAATTATTTCCTTTTCATCGTCCTTGGCACCACGCCCCGCCCCCCCCGGGGGGGTTGGGTTTCAACTTTCATGACACGTGGGGATCGGAGGGCACTTCCTCTCTTTCGGTAAAATGGAGAAATCTGCTAAAGCTTTCCTGAAGCATTTTCGGTTGCTTTTCTGGTTTGTATTCCACTTTGCATTGATTCTTTCCATGGCTAACAAGAAAAGGAGGGCATATGTACTGAGCTTACATAACTTCATGATCAAATTTGGTATATACTTTTACTGTATGAATTTCTCTTAAATATTGTTCCTTTCCCGGCCTGCAGATTATGTAAAGCTTGTAATTATACTAGTGCATCTCGACAACTAGAGAAATGTTTTAGTATGACGATCATACTAATACAGCGTTATTAATTCATGTGTCATAATGTAAATAAATAAATAACATGATTGATATGTCATAAATGTTGAGAATGAGTCCCATATTGATGGGAGTAGGGACCTTGCATGAGCTTATAAGAGGTTGGGCTACTCTCTATATTGCCAATTGGTTTTATGACGGAACCTCAACTTTCTTTATTGTATCAGAGCAGGTTATCCCCGCGTGTGAAACCAAACGGCTACACGCTCTTCACGTCATCCCGTTGTGTTGTCTACGTGTTAGGCTCGAAAATTCATCACACGTGAGGGTGCATGCTAAGAATGAGTCCCACGTTGATGGGAGGATGAACTTTGCATGGCCTTATAAAAGGTTGAGTTACTCCCCATATTGCCTTCAATAAATTCATATATCATAGATTTATAGTACTTAACGTGGCAGTTAGTTGCATAGTGGGTTCTAAAAGAAAAGAAACTGCTTCAGGCTTGCTTCGGTTTAAGCCGCAAGGGATTTCGCCTGCTTCGTAAGCGAGGGATTAAATGGAAGCTGCTTAAGAGGTTCGACATCTATTTTGTGGGCGCTCAAAATTTCTGGGCAACTGATAAATACCAAATGCAAATTGTTTTTTAAAATGACACATAAAAGTGTAATCGAAGTCTTAAAACAGGTAAAAGATCCCTAAACTTAAGATAAAACTATTGAAGTTGAATGCATGCATTCTTCTTCACGAAAGATGCAAATAAATTAACTAATGAAGAGAAAGTAGGGTAAGCATGATCACAATTACTGACCAACAGACTGCTGTAGCTATCAATTTAATTACTTCTTGGTTGATGAAGAGTACTTAATTAAAGTCGACAAAGTTTTTAGTGCAGTGAAATTGATTTATATTTCATGATTTTTAAATACGAAATAAATAACAAATATGCATGTTATAACATAATTAGTAAATGAATAAGCACCGTAAATTTTAAACTCTAAACTCTCACATGACATTGTGATGATTACAATACCTAATAATGAATACTTTGAAAGCTTTTTTGACACTCGTTCATGGAAACTTTTTTTGTTAGAAATTTGTAAGATTAGAAAGGTCTGTAGGCTATTGCCCTTTTGCGGGGTCACAACTAGTCAACACATTGTGGGACCACGATTCAAGCATATATAAAGATAGGATTAATTATGGTTTAATGCTCATCGTGATAAGCATGTACAAGTAATCGCCACTTGCCATTTGTTTGTAAATTCAGCTTTCAGTGAAACAAAAATGTAAAAGATGGATAACTACCATACTAATAAACAAAAACAATCATGTAGTTCATCTTTTCTTTTCTTGTAGTGAATTGGCAGACTTTTCTTTTTCTTTCCTAAGAAAATATCATTGAGATGTTATATTCTCTGCTAGTATTTGATTGATTTATTCCTCTTGCATATATGGTTTTAGCTAACGCTACTTTGGCATCCTCTCGTTTCAAGTTTGTGTAAAAGTCTTCTACATTAGCTGTCCAAACAGGACAAGGAAGACACGAGCACAAACATGGCCGCAAATTAAATTCCACGATCAAGATCAAGACCACACGGTCTGACGACTCGTAGGTCATTGATCAAAAAATGTAACTCGTCAATGATCAAACCAGTTTGGTTCACATATAATATGACATATGATGGCTAATCACATTCCATATAAAGTTATTAAAGTCATAAAATAATTAGACAACTTTTTTCTTGTTAATCATTCACATTGATTAATAAAGTAATCTAGAACCGTCGTGCATGTACATGACCGCTAGAAAGCGTCCATTAACCGACAAATCACATCAAACTAAAAAATGTTTTAACAAATTAACTATTTTAACCACCTTCAAGGGAATGTCACACGTAAATCAACGACTAGTGTGGAAGGTGTAGTTGAACTAAACGAACATACAATTGATTAGACCTGTTAATTTTTTATTCGATTCGTTAATTTGACATAAAATGATACTAAATTAATAGATTTCAATACGTTGACAAATCAGATCATTATTGGGTAATTGATAAGCACATGTTAAGATAACGAGTCGATTCATGTCTAATTATGTGTAAACTGTAACAAGTTAAGAAATAGGTAATGTGGTAATTTCAAACTACTAAAAAAACTACTATAGTCACTTAGTACTATAATTTACTAATATTCCTCTTCACTTGCAAGTGAGATGTCTTAAGTTCAATTCTCATCAAAGATGAATTTGAACCATTTTATTAATAACATAGTGTGAGGTTAAACCATCACTCTCATTTAGTGTAGATAATATCATTTGTTAAAAAAAAAATAATAAAAAAAAAAAAAAAAAAACTACTATAATAGCAATAGGATTTAATCCCCTTTTGTAAGATTAAATCCCTACTGTTAACTTCTATATTTATTATTTTATGTGTTATGTCCGCGAATATGAATGGCGCTTGGAATGAGAGATGAACCAAAACGTCTGTCTCTCTAAGAAAGCTTGCTTGAATAAAGGCTTTCTATATTATTAAGGGTGGATTGTTAATTTAGCCCATGAATTATCACCTCAGTAAAAATTAGGTCCATAAAATATTTTTTTTCAGAAAAATCAATCATTAAATTATAAAAATTTACCAATTACATCCCTAAGATTATATTCAAAGCTCATATATTCAATTTTCCGTCAATTTAAGTCACATTACTTGCATGTGATACGCATTAGAGGGCAGCTTATTAGTTTTTCATCAAGAAATAATGTATAGAGTTAATTTTAGCGGGTAAATTGGTAGTTTCACTTAAAAAATAGTGTAAGCTAACTTTGGAGGGTAAATTAGACGTTAGATTCACAACCTCAATGAAATATTAAGAGTTTATAAGCAAGAAAATAACGGTATTATAGTCTAAGAGCAAATCCACCCCTGAAAAAATGTGTCAGCACCTAGCCTATTTAATCCACTCAGTGAACAGTGATAGTGTCACATCCCGGCGCGGGGCGGATCACTTCTCGGGCCCACTCCACCACTGTAGCACGATATTGTCCGCTTTGGGCCCCGAACCACGCCCTCACGGTTTTGTTTCTGGGAACATTGTCACATCCTGACCTGAGCGGGACCACTTCCCGAACCCGATTCCACCGTAGCATGATATTGTCCGCTTTGGGCCCCAGCACACCCTCACGATTTTGTTTCTGGGAATTCACACGAGAACTTCCTAGTGAGTCACCCATCATGGAAATGCTCTCGCGCGCTACTCGCTTAACTTCGGAGTTCCGATGGAACCTGAAGCCAGTGAGCTCCTAAAAGGCCTCGTGTTAGGTAAAGATGAGAATATACATATAAGGATCACTCCCCTAGGCGATGTGGGATGTCACAGATAGACCCCAATGAATAGTAATAGGCCAAATGCATCTCCACCCCCAACAAAAAATAACCTAGTCAATTTTATTATTATTTATTATAAAATAATAAAAAATAATAATTTTATTTTTAATTTCTAACTTTATAAAAAAAAATATTATTAATTTTTTATATTTTTATAAAATATTATTATAAATTACACCTCTAGCATCATCGCCGGCCCGACCCGTGACGCCAAGCCCACTGTCCTTGTCTAAGAAAAGCTCGGAGAACCTGAAATCAACCTCCTCAAGCAGTTCATTAATGTCGATTGCTCCTACAATCTCAGCCCTGAGGAGCTCTGCACCAAGATCTCGCTCTGCGACGCATTGATCATGCATAGCGGGACCAAGGTCACCTACGAGGTGTTTGAGTCCTTTGGCCGGAGGTTGAAGGTCATGGGAAGAGCTGGCGTCGGCATCGACAACGTGGATCTGATTGCGGTGATTGAGTTCGAGTGCTTGGTGGTGAACGTCCCCATGGTCAACACCGTTGCAACCGTTGAGCACGAGATTGCTCACGTCAAATGGCCCGGCTGTTGGGTCTATCAATTCTAGGCCAGTCTCTTGCTTGGCTTGGACTGAGTGCTAGCCTATTAGGTTGGGGGCCGGCCTGTTTTGGGTGTTGGGTGCCAGGCAATCCACTCCCGGTGGACTTGCTCTAAAGTGTATCAAGTGACTTAAGTTAACTAAAAATTGGATAAAATAACTTTGAATATAATAATAGGGATGAAATTAGCAATTTTTAATAAATTTAGGGGCATATTTTACCAAAAAATAATAATTCAGTGACCTAATTTTCACTACGGTTATAGTTCAAGAACTAAATCGACACTTCACCCTATTATTATTAATTAATATATAATTTATACAAGTTTAAATTATATATATTTATTTATATATTATAATATATATATTAATATATAAACATGTGCAAATTCCTAAGTTGAATTATATAATATTAATATATAAATATAACATGCCCTTTATGCAAAGGGATTCCCATTTTTTTTTCAAAAAATGGGGATTAGGTGTAGGGCCCACTTCACATCGAATTTCAACGATTCGAACTGTCTATTTTGTAAGTCTCGATTCATAGATCATCCTTGCAAAAATTCATTTCAATCCGAAATCATTTG
The DNA here is from genome assembly GCF_041283825.1 of Pyrus communis. Taxonomy (NCBI): domain Eukaryota; kingdom Viridiplantae; phylum Streptophyta; class Magnoliopsida; order Rosales; family Rosaceae; genus Pyrus; species Pyrus communis. Next base: position 12,141,452 of record NC_142580.1, read on the forward strand.
CTTATTTAATTATCAAGAATAAATTTCATTGTTTCTTATATAACAAAGTATTCGTTAATTTTTTTTGACCCAATTAGATGTCTTAAATATTTCCGATTTGGCTAATATTTTGTAAGTATGATCTATGAGGTGCAACTTGAAAAATAGACAGCTCGGATTGTTAAAGTTCGATATGGTGTAAACCCCACAACTAATCCCTATTTTTATAAATAAAAAAAATGAAGATCATTTCCCTTAAAGGTTTCCTATAAATAAATAAATATATATATGAAGTGTTATTGGCACTCCAAAAATCTCATTCTACACTCCTCACAAGTGTATTTTTCTTTCCAAATATAGAAAATTTAGAGTGTAGAATGAGATTTTTGGAGTGCCAATAACAATTTCCTATATATATATATCTCTCTCTCTCTCTCTATCTCTCTCTCTCTCTCTCTGCGAGATTAAATCTCATTTTGAAGTAATATAGTGGTATGTCCAAATTTTATAAAATATGTTAACAGGTCTTCAATTTTAACACATGATAAAATGACCCGAGTTATTAAAAATTCGTTAAGATAACATATATTACACACACAAAAATACGAACATGACAAACACGATCCATTTACCAAGCCTACACTTAGATGCACATAATTCGTATAATATATTCTGAGTTTCTGACCATGAGGGGAATAGATAAATTATGCCAACGTTTATATATTATTGCCAAAATGACTTCAACTAAAATATTATTTATATATTGTAATAAACAAGGATAATAAAAGATTACTCCTTCCATGAGAACGTGACTGTAAGAACGCCATCATTTTTATTTTCTTTATCATTAAGCTGAAGCTCCTATAAATCATTTAATTTAGAGATCATAAGTCATCTATATGTACAAGTAAATTTGATTATAGTAACAAATATTATCATCATGATTAACCGTTTACTTTTTTATGCTGTGAATAATTAAACAATCTTTAAATCTAATGATTTTTTTTTTTAAATATGATCTTCAAATAAGATAAAAAGAAAATGGATAGTTCGAATTATGACATGTGAACGATGACACACTATCTTGTCGTTATGTAACATATACAATTATATGTACCTTATTACATTAAAAAGTAGCGATTGAGGTTGCCAAGATGGAATCCTGTCCCTTATTTATCCACTAATTAATAAAGAGGGAACACTAACTTAGGACCACATGAGTTGTCGTAAAAGTTAAAAAAAAAAAAAAAAAAAAAATTTTGATTGATCTGATAAATCATTAATAAACCCTCCTCCATCAGGAGGAAAGAACCACCACTACATAATTACATGATTTACATCTTACTCCAACACAGAGCTAGAACCCTTTCCACATTCTCTCATCCATCTTCCTGAGATTTTTGACCTTTTTTTCTAACGGGTGGGTTGTGCCAAGTTCAACAACAATGGTGAGTAGACTGATGGAAGCATGTTGTTTGAAGGACAAGGAGAAGGGAGATGACGATGAGAAGCCAGATTACATGGTGAGTGGGGGCAACAGAATCAGAGGAAAAGTTGTGTTGATGAAGAAGAATGTGTTGGACTTCAACGACCTCAAAGCTTCGGTCGTTGATAGAATCCATGAGCTCTTGGGCAAAGGTGTTTCCATGCAGCTCATCAGTGCCACTCATCCTGAACCAGCAGGTCAGTCTCTCTTTCTCTAGCTAGGTTTCTTCAGTTGAATCGAATTAACAATCCACTAAAATTCTTTGAGTTTTTCACGAAAGCTCTAGGTAACATTACATTTTCGAGAAAAATACATCAAACCCAATACGTCGGGGAAAAAAACCCAACTGACTTGGTAATGGAATAGATGTGAGGCCTTTTTCTCTAATTGATCTGTTGATGTGTGTGTTTTTATTGGAAAACTTGTAGTTGTCAGAGTGTTTTTTCTAGTTTACTAAAATTCTTTTGTTAGCTGTTTGCAATTCATGAATTTAATCTTGGAACCTACATAACTGGACGCAAAAGCTATGTTGAAGAAGAGAAGTGTATTAGGATTTTGACAAAGCTGAAGATTGACTCAAAATTCTTATTCATGTGCAGCAAATGGATTGAAATCGAGAGGGAAGCTTGGAGAGGTAGCTTACTTGGAGAAATGGGTTACAACGACTACATCTTTGTCGGCAGGAGAAGCTAGTTTCTCCATTTCCTTGGATTGGGATGAGTCTCATGGTGTTCCTGGGGCATTGTTGATCAGAAACCACCACCATAGCCAATTCTACCTCAAGACAATAACATTAGAAGACGTTCCTGGGCACGGTCAACTCCATTTTGTCTGCAATTCTTGGATTTACCCAGCACATCGTTACAAGTACAATAGAATATTTTTCCCCAACAAGGTACTGGTTAATTAACATAATGCCAAGTATAACATCCATTAGGGAGAGACACTTTTCACTAATTTTTTTTTCTTTTTATAATTTTTATTTAAGAATGAAGAAATCTGGAATCTTGTAGCTCATGCAGCATGCTTTGTTGTTCTTTGATTAAAATAACAAGTAAATAAAGGTTTAGTGACTTGATTAATTGGTTTTAGCATCTGATCTTATCCGGACCATGTGGTCAGATTCTGTAACGATAGTATGGAAAAATCATAATCCATTACTTTTCCAGCTGGATTAGCACAGTAACACTCGCACAAAAAAATCATTTTATATTATGTTTGATTTAATTTTTTCTAGTTTCATTAAATCTTTTGGTGTTTTGACAAATATAAGATACAACATTAGTTACATTCAGTGGCTTTTTGTGGAACACAATTCAACAATTTTCAAAAGTTTCAATAAATTGGGTTTTCTCTAATTTATTGAAAGAGAAATGATTTTCGCATATTTTATTTATTTTTGTTCATTTTTCTCCTATGATTCACCAATCAAATAAGAGTGCGCAAGAAAAAGAAAAAAGACGCTTGGTGGAATCACTTCCCCTGCTGAAATGCAGAAATGAAACTGAAATGCTATAATTTTTGTTAAGGTGCTTACGAGACTGCACTGCCCTGACTGAAAACTTCATGTTTTTGTTTAGGCCTACCTGCCATCTAAAACACCTGAGCTACTACACCCTTACAGGGAAGATGAACTCGTTAATCTCCGAGGGAGTGGATCAGGCGAACTAAAGGAGTGGGACAGAGTCTATGACTATGCTTATTACAATGATTTAGGTAGTCCAGACAAGGGTCCAGAATATGCCCGCCCTGCACTTGGTGGGTCGAACGAGTATCCATATCCAAGAAGAGGAAGAACTGGTCGAGAACCAACTAAAACCGGTTCGTAACCTAAATGGCTCATTTTGCTAATCAAGTCCTGAATAAGTTAAAATATGGCGACAACACGTACAGCATGAAGCATTCCTTGCGGTTCTATCTATGACCAATTTTCTCTTATGCTTTGTACAGACCCCAATTCCGAGAGCAGACTGCCGCTTCTAAGTCTAGACATTTACGTTCCGAGAGATGAGCGGTTTGGCCACGTGAAGTTTTCAGATTTTCTTGCCTATGGCCTGAAATCCCTGGTTCAAATATTGCTTCCAGAACTTAAGTCTTTGTGCGATAAAACTATCAACGAGTTTGACACCTTTGAGGATGTACTTAATCTCTATGACGGAGGTATCAAGCTACCAAATGGACCTGCTCTCAAGAAAATACGGGAGTGCATCCCTTGGGAGCTGCTTAAGGAACTGATTCGGTCAGATGGCGAGCGATTTCTCAAGTTTCCAATGCCTGATGTGATTAAAAGTACATAAAGATATTTTTTTCCCCGGTGACATGGTTTTAGATATGCTACATTCCTATATTGTTGAACATAAATCGTATTCAACTATGAATTTTTCCTGATATAATTGCAGGAGATAGGTCTGCATGGAGGACAGACGAAGAGTTTGCACGAGAAATGCTAGCAGGGGTGAACCCTGTTAACATCACCCGCCTCCAAGTAAAATATACCATTTTCCATGGTTCATATTACAATTATAGTGGCATGGATTTATTCTAAGTTGTCCAAATAATCACCGAAATTTTAACTACAGGAGTTTCCCCCAGTTAGCAAGCTAGACCCAAAAGTGTACGGGAATCAGCACAGTTCGATAAGAGAAGAGCACATTGCAAGCAACATGAATGGCCTCACGGTTAGTGAGGTACAAATGATGCTTCATTTGTTTCTAGTATATATTTTATACGACTATAGTCCGTGTTTTTAAATCTATGAACTGAAATAATTATTTTTGTCCCGTTTTGCGCAGGCAATTGAAAGTAACAGGCTGTTCATATTAGATCATCATGATGCATTAATGATATACCTGAGGCGAATAAACTCTACGCACACAAAGACGTATGCCACCAGAACTCTCCTCTTGCTCCAAGAAGACGGGACATTGAAGCCTTTGGCAATTGAGTTGAGCTTACCACATCCACAAGGGGACCATTATGGTTGTGTCAGTACAGTCTTCACTCCACCAGGACAAGGAAAAAAAGGCATCGAGGAGTCGGTGTGGCAGCTTGCGAAAGTTTATGCTGCTGTAAATGATTCTGGATATCATCAGCTTATCAGCCACTGGTACGATGTCTAACATAGAAAGCGCCATATTTTATCATCAGGTAGCAGTTTGGTTCTAGTTTACATGCTAATAATTGTTATTTGCAGGTTAAACACACATGCTGTGATAGAGCCATTTGTGATTGCAACACATAGACAGTTGAGTGTGCTTCACCCGATACATAAGCTTTTGCATCCGCACTTCCGGGACACAATGAACATAAATGCCCTGGCCAGGCAAATCCTCATCAATGCTGATGGGGTACTTGAGAAAACAGTCTTCCCAGGTCGATTCTCCATGGAAATGTCAGCCGTTATTTATAAGGGCTGGGTCTTCACCGACCAGGCATTACCTGCTGACTTATGCAAGAGGTAAGCCAGAAAGCCTAAATTGAAAATTATAAGATTTGAACTTCCATCAAACTGAATATCATTTCGCTTCTGGTCTATTTCAGAGGAATGGCAGTTCTAGATAAGACCTGTCCTCATGGCCTCAGACTTCTGATTGAAGATTACCCATTTGCTGTTGATGGGCTAGAAATCTGGTCGGCGATTCAAACTTGGGTTGATGAATACTGCTGTTTGTACTATGAATCAGATGATGCGGTCCAAGGTGATTCTGAACTCCAGGACTGGTGGACAGAGCTCCGCAATGTAGGCCACGGTGACAAGAAGAATGAACCATGGTGGCCTAAGATGCAAACAAGAGATGAACTTATTGAATCATGTACCATAATTATATGGGTGGCTTCTGCCCTCCATGCAGCTGTCAATTTCGGGCAATACTCTTATGCTGGTTACCTCCCTAACCGCCCAACTGTAAGCCGACGCTTCATGCCTGAGGCAGGCACTGCTGAATATGCTGAGCTTGAGTCCAACCCTGACGCAGCTTTCCTCAAAACAATTACAGCTCAATTGCAAACTCTCCTTGGTGTATCTCTGATAGAGATTTTATCACGACATTCAACTGATGAGGTTTATCTTGGGCAAAACGATACTCCTGAGTGGACTTCAGATGCTGAAGCACTAGCAGCATTTGCAAGATTTGGAGAGAAGCTGATGGACATCGAAAAGAGAATCAATGAAAGGAACAAGGATATGAGATTGAAGAACAGAGTTGGGCCTGTAGACATGCCTTATACCTTGCTCTATCCTAACACATCAGACAAGAGTAGAGAGGGTGGACTCACTGGAAAAGGAATTCCCAACAGTGTCTCAATCTGAACCTTTTGATCTGTATACTAGATGAATATTTTCGAAGTAATTATAGTGTGACATCGTACAATGGGAGTGAAAGACTACCAAATAGGTTTTTTGTAATTCTCATGTTCTTTTCCATAATCTTGTACCTAAGTGATGGTGCAGACTGCACTATCTTAGTAATGTGCATTAGTTGTGCAGCTGTAAAAATATGCTTCCCTGAAATCAAGAACTCGTGAAACTTACTGGTTGTGCCTCTCTCGAACTCAAATTATTGTTTTTCCATCAATATCTATTATATAACTTTGAAGCCAAATGTAACTGTGAATCAAAGCTAGAAACAACCCAAAGATGAACACTATTAACCAGCTATGGCATTTGCCAGACGCAAACACTGTCACTAATTTGCCAACAGAAGACTCAAAAAAGTAACTTATGAAAGTTCAGATGCAGGTCCAGCTTTTCAATAAAACGAGCAAATATTAGTGTGATAAGCAACCATGAGAAGATAAAAGACAATGTTGCTATCTTGAAAAGAAAAAATTCACCCACCATGTCATTGAAAATCCAATTACTTGCTCTAATAGTCATTTTTGAACTCCCCAATTCCCATCTTTTACATTACACTTATCTGTATATATGTCTCTTCTTTTTCACTCACTCACAGTTCCCTTTCTTCCAAGGTTTTTGTCGAAAATCCCACACGAAAAATTGACATCAATAAATTACAATATATAACATATATGGTTTCATTCCTAATTATCCCGAGATCTTTTATGGTAAAACCTTACTCACGTTGGGCTAAGAGGTGGTTAGTTTGAGCAATATTGGTGTTCCACAGTTGGCCCATCTCTAGGGAATTTGACAGTTTATACCAAGAAAACCTATCAAAACCCATATTCCATGTAACATGACAATAACAAATTTAGAACCACGAACCGGTACAAAATTCTGTATTAACATGGCTAAATAGAACATGGAAAATATATTTCAATGGGAAAAACGAAGGAAGAAGCAAACATGGGTTGTTTCTAATACACTTTCAAACGCATAGAGAAAAAAAGAAAAAAAGAGAGAGAGTGAGAGAGTGAGAGAGAAGACTTACTCCATATACAATGGGAACTGGAAAAGATTGAAGTTGTTCATCGCTTGAGGGCTTGCACTTGGAGCAGAAAACCACAACCGGTCGCATTTGCAGTATTCTACTTCCAAATTAACAATGATTCTCCCCTGTTTCATGCCACTCATCCATTCGTTGCATGTGCAACGTGTAATGCTTGACTTATCATGGATTATTTTAGTTAACTATATTTCACACCTTTCATGTATAGGGTGGTTTCCAAAATTGGCCACGAAGTTTTGATTTTATCATTTTAATCACAAGGTATTGGAGTTATATCATGTTACGCTTTTGATTGAGATTGATTTTTCATCCTTCATTAAATTGATGAAATAGTGAGAATGAGACCTTTATATAGGCTAACAAGTAAACTTCATTTGTACCATTAACAAAAAATAAAAAAATAAAAAAAAACTAATCAATTTAATGAAGGATTATATGTTAAAAAAATAGGTATATGTTATAAAAAAGGTATATATTGAAACATTTTCAAAATGGTGCAATGTGACAAAACTTACATCTCATGACTCATTTTGAAAATCAACTCAAACTTGAAGAGTGTAAAATATAATCAGCTCTTGTTTTTTAATAGCACTATGAACACATCTAGCTTAGTGTTAGTAACAATTTGGGACGCGTATTCAAAATTAACACTTGTATTAAAAAATGATAAATTAGGTTTTCATCCCTTATTTTCTTTTCTCATTAATTGAAACCTTATTCCACTTCCTTTTTTTTTATCAAGGTCATTGACTTTTATCCACCTCGTTGAGTGTTTTAAGTACTCAAGTAGATGACGCATCAGATCTTCATGGATGAAGTAGAAGTAGTTGATAGAGTCGTCTCCTCTAGTCGGCACAAGTAGCAAACATAGCCTTTAGTGGAGAATGCATACAGGAGTAATTCTCACCAAAACTTGGCTATGGTAAAACTGAAAGCGACAAAACCCATAGTTTAAGAAGAAAATGTGAGTAAATGCAACATGTCGGTACTTAACATCTTCAAGACATAAGTAGAACGTGAACAAGGATATGACCATCTTGATGTAGGTGCCTCGTCAAGTTAGGAATTTAGTGGGAAATATGCTCCTGAACTAAGCAAAAAACAAAAAAAGGTGTACATAACATTTTTTTTTTTTAATTAAGCAATGATCTCAAATCCACTTTAAGGTGTACATTACTTTTTTTTTTTTTTTTTTATTAAGCAATGATGTCAAATCCACTTTAACATTGCTATCCTGGAAATACAATGTTGAGAATAAATTTATTAAACAAAGAAAAGAAAAATACAACAAAGAGCGAAAGGGCAAGAACCTTACCCCTCATAGAAAAATAAAGATCTTTTTTCAATACCACTTAACGGCGTAATTTATTTACGGAATGGAGATGCACTCAGACAATTACTATCCACAAAGGCAATAATTGCCTAGACAGTTATTGCATTACTTGGGTGGACTTGCGCTTAAGGGATAAGGCGTTCTTAGGCCTAAGGGAAAATGACACCATGTAGAAAGAGACTTAGTTCTCATGGAAGACAACAATAAAGTTGGAAATGATATCATATTACTGCGAAATCACCAAGGAATTCAATTCATATTCTTATAATAGCTGACTGAATCTAAAAGCAAATCTTTCTTGTATATAATAAATTGTTTCCATACTAGAGGGTTTGAAGTCACTGTTATTGCCTGTACCATTGCTAGACTCTACAAATAGTGAGGATTTCATGCATTTGCACATGGCAATTTTTAATGACAATTTTAAGAAAGTAGTGAAAGTATTTAAGGCTTCCTCTTCACTCCACATCCCCAGTATTGCTGGCCTTGCATCCTTCGGTACAGGTAAACATTTGTTCAAGTGAAATAATGTACTTGCAAGGATTGATATTTTTATCTACTAAAATATAAATTAATAGAGAAGGGAAGAGGAGATCACGTCATACTTCAGAAATAGTCTTCAACTTGCCCTGGGTTGTAACTTGAGCAATAATCTTGAGAGTACTCAACCTTGGGCAAAAAGATATCACGTACTTGTTGAACCACCTATGAAAGTTATAAATATGTAATTAATTGGTCCAAGAAAATTCACGGAGACATATAAACAGAGAAAAATCATTGAATCTTATATTACCTACAATGAACGGAGAAGCAATTTGGTATAAGAATCTCATTCCACAAAACTTCTTCAGTTTGGGCCTAAACAACTGAAAGCAAAACAATTCCCAAGATACATATTTTCATCCAAATCATCCACCGTCATTAACAAAACAACAACCTGTATCTTTCTTCAGTTAAGATAAAGCAAAAACTCAGATGACCCGAAATCAAATGACTGTTCAACGCTGGCTGGACTGTTTTTAAGAAAAATGTCAATTTGGAACATGTTGAAACCAAATTTGGTACCAAAAGATTTCAAACCTGAATTGTTTGTCAATAGCAGCTTTCATCGCCATGAACCTGAAGCATTATAATAAAACACAACTTATTAACTATTTGGTATTGGCTTGTAGAAAGTTAATAACTTTTCGCAACATTTCAAAACTGAAAATTGTAGTACCTTTCAGATATGGGAATCATGGATTTCTTCCCTCTTTCTTCTTCATACGCATCCAACACCATTGCAAACTCTCTAATTATTCTCTTATCCTCAATTTTTGCAATCTAAACTCAATAAACTATTTCTTCTTCATACGTATCCAACACCATTGCATACTCTCTAATTATTCTCTTATCCTCGCTTTCTGCAATCTAAACTCGATAAATCCCAATGCTAAAAAAGCATGCCAAAATAACATGAAAAAAGTCAGTAAAAAAGCTTCCACTGCAATGTATTGCCAATTAAATTTTACCAATTGGCTAAATATACATATAGGGTTCTAAGTTCTAACTGCCAAGGAAGCGCGAGGTTTGAAATGGGATTTACGGAAGTTACACTGTTTGAGGGAAATTGTTTTGTATGAAATGTGGTGCAATTTTCTAGGACCTTTTCCCACGTTTGAATTTTTTTTTTATTTACACAAATGCCCATGGAACATTTAGATTCATAATTTACTTTAGTTATAACTTTTGTTGTTTTAGGGGCTTTAATGTCTACTTCTTTTTTGTGAAGCTTTGAGACACCAAAAAAACTTACTTTTGGCTTTCTAATATGTACTAGCCTTCCTGCACGCGCTGCCATGCATGCAAAAGGCTTTTTCTTTTTCTTTTTATTACGGGCGCTACGCACTCCTTAAATTGTTTTCATGTGTTTAAAAATATAGAACATAATCATTACTAAACAACTTATTGTATGATGATTGGATGCATTAATGGCAACGTTACATAATAAGTCACACACCCTGACCCAGGATGTCCACTTGGACTCCGAATCGAGCTGTGTTGGCCGACACCATGAAGGTGACAAAGCCATAAAGTGTAGTGATGTGGAAAATGTGAATAAATTTAAACCTAAAGTGCCTAAATGTAAAAGTGTGCATGTGAGGGGGAATAAACCCATTTCACACATGATGTTAGAGCATAAGTAAAGTACAGTGAAGGTAAAAGAGGAATTATACCGTTAATAGTATTCCCACAACAACATTTTGTCAGAAATCCTTAGCGACACGAAAGCTCAGCCACTAAAACCTGGAGCGACGAAAAATAAGGGTGAGTAGGCCTAAAAATAAAGTTTTGTAAAAACCTTTTCGAAAGCATAATAAACGCTCACTGTAAAACAAGTATAGTTTCCAAAATATACATACTACGTATGGTATAAAAATGCTTACAGTAGCCTGCAATATCTCAAGAATTCAATACGACACAATATTTCGTAAGTAAACACATGACGTTCGTAATCATATAATCTCGCATAAGCAAACATATCATATCGAGTGCTCATCAACACATGCTGACACACAAGTTTATGCAAAGATATTCTGACATGAACATGACTGGGTGTAACAATGATATACATTCTAGTACTACAGTCACGCGAAGACTGGCACTATAGGCAACACGTACGAGTCCTAATTGCCTATAGCAATCTAGGATAGGACTGACACCTACAATGGATCTAAAGTGAGCGTACGGTGCCATGTGCACATACACGTGAAAGACTGGCCTTGGGCCGAGCGAGTACTAATACCGGTGCAGCAAACGATGAGCAGATAACATAAATATAGTCATGCCACAATGATTCAATAATTCACATCGACCTAATAGTAATAAATAAAATATTAATCAAGGCCGTAATTAAAATCCCATAAAAGTATGCATACATGTGCATCCCGTAGGATTTATGATAATTTCGTAATTTTCGTTATTTCGCTAATTCTTATAAACATTAGTCTAATCTAAGCATACGTAGGGAATTCTTTTTCAAATGTATAAATGAAAAGTAAATAAATATATAATATTTAAAGGCAAAGACCCAATCACAATTACTTGCGATGTCACATCCGTCCAACCTAGGAAGCCGAAGTCTTTGATATTAATCACACCTAAACATAATAATGGGACTCATTAGTAAAACTCCACTAAGATAATTAAATTTGGAAAAACAGGGTGCGGATTTGAAATCAAGGCGTTGAAATACGCTAAGAAGGGTTCCTCGATAAATTTTGTAAAAAGTCAACGGAAAGTCAACTGAGACACCCATGTGGTCAACCACGTTAAAACTTTAGAATTTCACTAAATGGATGTCAGAAGTGGACTCGAGATGTTGAAATTAGCCTAGAAGGGTTTCCGCGAAATTTTCGAAAATGTCAACATAAAGAATATTCCAGGAATATTCTAAGCCCATTTCAGAACTAGGTTGGTTAGAACAATGACCCAAAGGTTTGGGCCGAGCTTGGATCAGGTTTTGGGCTTAAGGCCCTTTTTTTTTTTGCATCGGGTTGGGTTGATCTGTGGGCTTGCGGGTTGATCGGTTTTCTGAGAAGAAGAACACCGAAATCGCAGGTGAGAATAGCCGGAAAACTTTAAAAGGCTATAACGGTTTCAATTCTAAACCAAATTCAAAAATTCAAAGGCCAAAGTAAAGCTTAGGAGTTAAGGAATCGAAATATACCAAAGTGAGGTCGAACCGAGGTCGGGATCGGCTGGAAAAAGCCTGCAAAGGGCCAGGTTTCTTGTTGAAAATCTAGGGAGTGTTTCCCCTAGTGGATTCTATCCCCAAACCCTACAACAAAGGCCTAAAACCTTAAAATCTTTCACAAGCGATGAAAATGGCGAGAAATGGGGGTTCCCGAGGCCTACCTTGGCCGAAATAGTGAAGTATCGCCGGACGAGATGATGAACAGTGGGCAAAGCCACTGTGCAGCCACATCTCGAACCAGGGTGCACTGAACTGACTGGATGACGGCGATGGTGATCTTTCTTCGAGGTTTGTGGTCTGGTTCCGATGGTTTCAACGAAAAATGGCGATGCTCCGTCGTGGTATTGTTTGCATGATTGCAGAGATGAGGAAGACGACTGAGAGAGAGAGAAAGAGAGAGAGGTGAGGGTTAAGGGAGAGGAAATCATGACAGTTAGCGATGGTTCATGACTAGCCTAGGTTTGTGGTAGTGGTGTTCGCTGAAACGGCGAGGGTGGTATTTACGGTTTCTTTGCACTTGCAGAGAGAGACACGAGACAGAGCTGAGAGATGAGAGGGAGTGAAATGAGGGAAAGAGATGAGGTGGCGGCAAATGAGTGGAGAGTAGGAAAAAAATGGGATTTCTGGTGATTGGGAGACACAGGAGAGAGGGAAAGAGTGGGGTGTGGGCCCCACGTGGCTTACAGCTCAAAGTCACTGTTGAACCATATATTTTCACAAAGTAAAAATACATAAAGAACTACGAGTTACTTGATCCCTCAACGAGGGTACGTAGGCAATCTAGGGCTTGACCTAGGTGCAGTTGCAAAATCAAACACCCAAATCCCCAAGTTACAATTTATTCATATTGGAATCAAAGGGTTTTTCCTTTTTAACGAAGGATTGTAATTAATAGACGCATAGTCTAGAATGGGTCGAACTCAAATTAATAAAACTCTTTTCGGAAAAATGAGATGCATAGTCTAGAATGGGTTGAACTCAAATTAATAAAACCTCTTCGGAAAAATGAACGAGGGTGAAATCGTGTCAAGTGAATTATTTGTTCACATATTATTACAATTTTTGCTCAACAGTCACCAATGAAAATACAGAAAAATATCTCCCGTAACATGAATTTACCAAAATGGCCATCATGCTCCATAATTTGTAAAATCTTTGTCGTAACTCCAAATTTAGTTCCGCTTGCGCCTATGCATTTGTACTGTTGAGTACTTCGAGAATACGATAAAATAATAGTCCATACGCGTCACGAAATGACGGTCAACAAAAGTCAATGATCTCGCCTCTAGGGATATTTTCGTCAAATCACTCTTTTAAAATTTATAAAATAGTAAAATTAGGAACGGGTTGTCACAATAAGTCATATAGGAAGGAGTTTAATGTTGGCCAGAGGTTAAAACGGAAGAGTAGATTTTGTTTCAAGCCGCAACGTGCAGTTGTAGACTTATAGTGGTGTTTGCATGGTGAGTTGCTATATTTCTGAGTCCTTTACTTCCTGCAAGCCCAAACAAAAGTGGACCAAAAAAAAAAAAAAAAAAACAGAAATACAAAACAATATTAAATTCTAATAAGATATTAGAATTTACCGAATAATGTTATGTTGAGAGAAACTCTTAAATTAAATGTCGAATGCCCTCTTATTTAAATTGTTTTCATCCTCACAATATATGAAATTAGAACTGCAAGAAAACAACCTACCCATATATTAACCACCAATTTGAAGATGCTAAAAGAACAAAAATTTGATGTTAAAAACATGAATTAGAAGAAAAATGCGAATAAAAACATAAATCGGCACTAATATCCACGCTCCAAACCTTCATCTCTACAAATCAGACACCCCCAATTTCACCAGAAACCGCCAAGTCTCGGGTTTTGCAGTCGGTGGCCGGGACCTTATCAGAGACATTTTGCAATTATCGCCTGCTCCAATGGATAATGGCATTACAAACACCAGGTTATAGTTCATCTCCATGTCATCGTAGTTCTTTAATCTTAATTTAGTTTTGAGTGAAAATATTACCATAAAATTTTTTAAAAAAATACTAAAAAACAGTTAAATTAATAGTGCCCTATAATTATAGCGCTTACTTCATGAATCGTGCAATGCCACACCATCAAATTAACCATTTCATTTGGTAAAGTCTCCGGCTTCGCAACAAAACCCTACAAACACAAAAATTATAACTGTGATTCACATAGAAAGATGGGTGGGTGTATGGACGTGAGGGTGGTTCTTATAAATGCCCATTGATCAACAAACCACTTTTGCAATTGAGGTTGATCAATTACGTGGGCAGAACGTGGGATGAGAATGTGCATGTCTCTATTATTTATTTTCTTTATTTGTTTTGAAATTATTCGATCTCTTTTCCAATAATTTTATTTTTGTTTTAGTTTTTTTGTATCTATTTTTTTATGACAAAATTATCCCTGCGAATTTAGTTCTATTATTTTCAGTAAGGTTTGAATTTTTTTGTTTTAGGGACTTTTATGTCCAGTCCTTTTTGTGAAGCCTTGGAACACCAAAACTCAGTTCTGGGTTTCTAATATTAGAGATATGTATGTACATAGGTATGCTTATATTTGAGCATATTGGTCATATGATTTGGTCGTAAATATGTCAGACTGTGGAGCAATGATCTTTTTGGGTAAATTAATTAGAACTTTTATTCTTAATTTTTTTTTATTTTTTTTGAACAACGATATAATCTACACTAAAGGGGGGGGGGGTGTGTGACATCCCACATCGCCCAGGGGAGTGATCCTTAAATGTATATTCCCATCTCTACCTAGCACGAGGCTTTTTGGGAGCTCACTGGCTTCGGGTTCCGTAGGAACTCCGAAGTTAAGCGAGAAGGGGGCTAGAGCAATCCCATGATGGGTGACCCACTGGGAAGTTGCCCGTGAGTTCCCAAAAATAAAACCGTGAGGGAATGGTAAGAAACCGTGAGGGAATGGTAAGCCCAAAGCGGACAATATCGTGCTACGGTAGTGGAGTCGGGCCCGGGAAGTGGTCCCGCCCGGGCTGGGATGTGACAATTTGGTATCATAACCTAACCCTGGCCGTGGTGTGCCGACGAGGACGTCGGGCCCCTAAGGGGGTGGATTGTGACATTTCACATCGCCCAGGGGAGTGATCCTTAAATGTATATTCCCATCCCTACCTAGCACAAGGTCTTTTGGGAGCTCACTGGTTTCGGGTTCCGTAGGAACTCCGAAGTTAAGCGAGAAGGGGGTTAGAGCAATCCCATGATGGGTGACCCACTGGGAAGTTGCTCGTGAGTTCCCAAAAACAAAACCGTGAGGGAATGGTAAGCCCAAAGCAGACAATATCGTGCTACGGTAGTGGAGTCGGGCCCGGGAAGTGGTCCCGCCCAGGTCGGGATGTGACAGGGTGGCCCAGTGGACTTTGCTTCACAATGGGGCTAGCAATAATTTGATTCAAATTTGTCTTTGACGAGAATCGAACCTAAAACCTCTCACTTACAAGTGAAGCGAAATACCACTACGCCGAGTACTAAATGCCCAATTCACAAATTTTTTGTTAGCGACAAAACTCCAATTTGTAGGGACGAATGCTCACTTATCTGGATGATTAATTTGTCAATTTTTAGGGATAAAATCTATTAAACAGAAGTAATCCAGGTGTCCTTTTCCAAGTATAAATAATATGCAAGGTGTGGACGCAAGTGATAACAGTTCAGCTCTGACTAGAGATATAGTGTTCGATTTCATTCTCCCCCAATATAACATGTTAGTTGGTTTAATTGTAGAACATAATTGAAACTTGATTGGCTGAGATAGCCTTCATCTTATGTTAAACCAATTACGCTAGTAACATGGATTGACAATTTGACGCACTCTAGCTTAGATTTTGTGTTACATGTACATGAGATTTTTTTTTTTTTTTTTTTTTCATCTTAAATCCTTTATTAGTTAAGGCGTCCCTAAAGCAAAAAGAAGGCAAAGAGTAGAGAAAAAGCACTTTGGCCCTCAAATTCAAAGGCAGAAGAAGCTTGATTGCCTGCCTATAAAAACAGCAGTTTGAAAGATTAAACTATTGGAGAATCCACAAACTAATACTCACAACACGCAACAATATAACCTCATTTTAAACATGAAAATGATCACAGCTTAAATTGCTTTTATTTCATCAACTAACTCTTCATCTAACATCTTTTTATTTCCAATATTCTAACAGATTTTTTTCCCCACATAAGAGTAAAAAGAAGGTAAAAAAAATACAAGTTGACCAAACTAATTAAGATATGCAAAAAGAAGAAACAAAAGCAAAGATGAGCCCTGAGTCACAGGTAGGGCAACGTATCAGAATCACATGTGCTTATTGGCCGAACCCATATCACCTTATCCAAACCCAAATCCTCACCACCCATATCAAATCCCTACAAACTCCCAATCAAAATCTCCATAACCCCCGAAAAAATTATACTACCGCACAACACAACACAAACCAAACCACCCACAACTATACCACTCTCTCTCTAGTCCCTCATGGCCATGGCAACACAAGCCAGCCTCTTCACCCCAACCCCCTCAGTCCCAAAGACCATCGCCGACCGTACAACCGCCCCATGGAAGCAATCAGTCTCCTCCTCCTTCATGGCCCCCAAGCCACTCAAGCTTTCCACCACAAGAACAATGAGGATTAATGCCTCCGCTGAAGAGAAAACCGTGACCCCCACGAAAGAGGAGGCTCCGGTAGGCTTCACCCCACCTGAGCTGGACCCAACAACTCCCTCGCCGATCTTTGGCGGCAGCACCGGCGGGCTGTTGAGGAAAGCGCAGGAGGAAGAGTTTTACGTGATCACATGGGAGTCACCAAAGGAGCAGATTTTTGAGATGCCGACCGGCGGAGCAGCCATCATGAGGGAGGGTCCTAACTTGTTGAAACTGGCTAGGAAAGAGCAGTGCTTGGCTCTTGGGACAAGGCTGAGGTCAAAGTACAAGATTAAGTACCAGTTTTACAGGGTTTTCCCTAACGGGGAGGTCCAATACTTGCACCCCAAGGATGGTGTGTACCCTGAGAAGGTGAACCCTGGGCGCCAAGGGGTTGGCCTGAACTTTAGGTCGATTGGGAAGAATGTCAACCCAATTGAGGTCAAGTTCACCGGCAAGCAAGTCTATGACATATGATCATGATATTGATTTGTGTAATTTGCAATGTATTAAGATCATGATGATGACTATGTGAGTATAATTTGTGCTTCTTGTAATTTGATTTCATTAAAATGCAGCTTCAGTGACATGATTTGGGTCAATATGTTTTCTATTTTAATTTATATATGTTAAATATTTCCATAGATTATTAGACTGTAGTTGAAGCAAAACGCGTGCCGATGACGGGGTTTCATCTTTTTTTTTTGGTAAACTGGATTTATAACCAGGGCAAAGCCAAAAAAGGTACAAGGAAGTCCACAGCACGGATTAACCAACAAACATAACCCAAAGAAACTACTTCATAGTGATAGAGGGAGCAAAGGCCCGACACAAACCATAACATTGTGTCACCCTAAATCACTCGAACCAAATCAAGATTTAAGGTGGAAACGGTAAACCATCCTTCTTCAAAATATGAACGATATGGAGGTCTCTCGACCCAAGTATAATCGCTCATCTCCGAGTTCTTGGAAGAAGCTAATCGATCAGCAACCATGTTGACTGATCTAGGCACCCAGGACCAACGCATCTGGAAAAAGTCCCTCACACACAAAATTTTTCTTAAGACTGGTACCGTGTCACATCTCTCATTGAATATGGAATTACTTAAACTTAAAATTACTTCCTTTGAATCTGATTCCATAACGATTTTATCTAACTCCAAGTTCTTGGCAAGCATACACCCATCCAAGATCGCCTTTGCCTCCGCCACTCGAACGCTTAACACCGAGATACATGATTTCCTTGCAGCAACAAACTTATCATTTGAATCTTTAATTACCATTGCAATATTTCCTTTCTTTTTGTTGTAGCATTCCAGCTAGCATCCACATTAACTTTAAACAATGACCGATCAGGTGGAGACCAAGCAGAGGTGGGTTGAGAATTACCATGTAGATTTCCATGGTTGTTTGAGCTTGTCCGCCTCCCACTTGTAGCCCTTTGAGTTCTCCTAGAAGCCTCCATAAAAGTAGCATAGGCAGATCTAGTCTTGTGAATAACCTGCAAATGAGACACTTTTTTGATTGAAAAATAGCATTGCATCTCTCTTTCCAAATATTCCAACAAGTGAACGCCACTTGTGACAAAAGCCAAGTTTTACCTTGCCTACTGCCCATAGTATTCACAATTAGAGAATGTAATCAATTACTAAAAGTATCAATTTCATTTTTATTCACCTTATAGTTAAGTTGGCCTTTGAACCAGACAAGTTCAACCAATGGGCATAGAAAAAACATATGCTCCATAGACTCATCCTGCTCATTACAAATGGGGCATATTGGTGAGGCAGCAACACGTCTCTTAAAGATATTCAACCTTGTGGCAAGAGCTCTATAAAGGACTCTCCACATAAAAGTTCGAATTTTAGGAGGGGTTTCCAACTTCCAAATACTTTTCCAGACTTGGCTATTGATTGATGCCATTAAGGAGGAATTTCGGTTTCAATTAGAAGACTCCTTACCATGTAACCAATGATAACCCGATTTCACCGTATAAGCACCTCTTTTCTCCAAAGGCCAAATAAATCTATCATTACAAGAAGGGTCCCCAATTTGTATATCTTTTATTTCATCAAGCTCCCTCTGAGAGATGCAAGAACTAATGGGTTAAAGATCCCATTCCTGAGAGGAAGGCCGGATTATAGAGGCAACTTTTTGGTTCAGGTTTATATTAGAATCCACACAAGGGTTGGGATGCCCATTTGGTAATGAAGGAATCCACCGATCCACCCATAACCTTATCGTTTCACCATTAATCACCTGCCATTGAGCACCACCCAATAAAATCTCTCTCCCTTCCAGTAAGCTTGCCCAAGCCCACGAAGCCCTGCTTCCTTTTTTAGCTTCCAAAAATGATGAATTTGGAAAGTATCTTGCCTTCGTAACTCTAACCCATACGGATTCTGGTTGTATCACCATTCTCCAACATTGTTTAGCCAACACAGCCACATTAAACTCCTGCAAATTCCTGAAACCCAAACCTCTCTCTTGTTTTGGCAAGCCTAAGACATCCCAACTCATCCAATAGATCTTTTTATCATCAACATTTTGTCCCCACCAAAATATAGCCACAAGAGAGTCAAATTCCTTGCAAATACTTGCAGGAAATTTAAAAATATTCATTGGGTAAACTGGTACAGCTTGGGCAACAGCTTTAATAAGTACATCATTTCCCGCATGTAACAGCAACTTCTATTTCCAACCCTAGATTTTCCTTAATAAACGATCTTTGATATACCCCAAAGCTTGGCATTTAGACCTACCCCGAATTGTTGACAGACCAAGATAAGTACCAAGGTCATCAACAATTGGCATCCCCAAAATAGCACCTAACTCTTCCCTTACATTTCTTGGGGTGCTAGCACTGAAGTACACATTTGATTTATTGAGACTAACTTGCTAGCTCGAAGCAGCACAGTAAGCATTTAAAATCTGAACAATGTGTTGGAAATTCAAATCAAAACAGGTTGCTGCTAGCCGTTGTTGAAAATCAATGTCAAAGTTAGGCATGGAAAGTTAGGCAATGTTAGATATGGTTGAATAAAAATTATTAGGTGCAATTAATGTGTTTTGTGTGGTAATAAATAATCTTAGTTTAATCATTTGGTTTGCTATAAATACCCAAGTTCTCAAGCATTACAAACTCTATCACACCTCTTTCACTTTGCACTCTCAAATAAAATTGGACAAAGAAAGAAATAGAGAAAGGAGGGAAGCAACAAGCTTTGGCAAAACACTTGGACTTTGATATATGAAAAAGGTTTACAAACTGTTGGAATAAGAAAGCTTACAAGCTTCTTCACAATTGAAAGTGGGATTCGGATGGGATGATTTACAATGCTTGAGAACTTGGGTATTTATAGCAAACTAAATGATTAAACTAAGATTATTTATTACCACACAAAACACATTAATTGCATCTAATAATTTTTATTCAACCATACCTAACATTGCCTAACTTTCCATGCCTAACTTTGACATTGATTTTCAACAACGGCTAGCAGCAACCTGTTTTGATTTGAATTTCCAACACACCTCCTCAAATCAAAACGCCTTCATTCCTAGCATTTCACGCAGTAGCCAGAATGTTTCAATTGGCAATGGCTTTGTGAAGATGTCTGCCACTTGTTCCTTGGTGTGACAGTAGACAAGTTCAATTGTCTTTTGCTTCACATGGTCCCTTAGAAAATGGAACCTGGTATCAATGTGCTTGCTCCTTCCATGTTGAACAGGATTCTTTGCAAGTTTGATTGCAGACACGTTATCTACGTGAATCACAGTCGATTCCACTTGTGGATGACACACTGACTTCAACAGATTTCTTAACCAAATTGCCTCACACACGGTTGAGGCTACAGCAACATACTTGGCTTCACATGATGACAAAGCAACAATTGATTGCTTCTTTGAAGTCCATGAGAAAGCTGTTGATCCTAGAAAAAACACATAGCCAGTTGTGTTTTTCCTTTCATCTTGGTCACCTCCCCAATCACTATCTGAATAACCAAATAATTTTGCATCTTCACCAAAATTATAAAATAGACCATAGTTTAGAGTACCTCTTATGTACCTCAAAATTCTCTTGGCGGCCAGCCAATGAGACTCCCTTGGTGTTTCCATGTATCGACTCACGAGTCCAACACCATAAACTATATCAGGTCTTGTGATTGTAAGGTACCTTAGGCTTCCAACGAGGCTTTTGTACACTGTTGAGTTTACAAACTCACCCTCTCCTCCTTTGGACAGCTTCAATCCAGTTGCGACTGGGGTATTGACAGTGTTGCACTTGTCCATATTGAACTTCTTCAATATGTCTCTCATGTACCTTTGTTGAGAGATGTAGATACCATCACTTTCTTGCTTCACTTCTATGCCAAGAAAGTATGACATTAATCCATTGTCAGTCATCTCGAATTCACTGAACATGGATTGCTTGAACTCATGGAACATTGCCTCATTGTTTCCTGTAAACAATAAATCATCTACATAGAGACAAATAATTAAGAACTCCCCTTTTTCACCATTCTTCATGTAAACTGAATGCTCGTATGGACATTTCTGAAATCCATTTTGGTGAAGGTAGTTGTCGATCCTTGAGTTCCAAGCTCGTGGTGCTTGCTTGAGGCCGTACAAAGCCTTCTTCAAACGATACACCTTATCTTCTTCTCCTTGTACTTGGAAGCCTTCCGGTTGTTCCGCGTACACTTCTTCCTCAAGTACTCCATTAAGGAAGGCTGACTTGACATCTAGTTGATAAATTTTCCATTTATGATGTGCGGCAAGAGAGATTAGCAATCTTACCGTGTCAAGTCTCGCAACTGGAGCATAGACTTCATCATAGTCCACTCCATACTTCTGTTTGTAGCCCTTTGCTACAAGCCTTGATTTGTATCGATCCACACTCCCATCTGCAGTGCGTTTGATCTTGTAAACCCACTTGACACCAATAGCCTTCTGATTTGGTGGGAGCTTTGTCAGCTCCCAAGTGTCATTCTTCTCGATGGCATGGATCTCTTCTTCCATGGCTTTCTTCCAACAATCTTCTTCCACAGCTTCATTGAATGAGAAAGGCTCGTGGTCTGCATACAAGCAGAAAAGGTTGGTTTCTTCTTCTTCTTCTTGTCCATAAATCTCTGTGAGACTCCTTAACCTCACTGGAGTTGAGGAGCTGCTTTCCTCACTAGATGTAGGACCACTCCTTGCAATTCTGTGCACTGGAGTTGTTGTGATTGTTTGAGCAGGCTGTTGCTCAATCGGTGGTACAACTTCTGGTTCTTCAAAATCAGTGGATACGATCTTCTCTTTACTGACTTCTTTGTTGTTCCACGTCCATGTCTCTTCCTCACTGAAGATGACATCTCTACTAACCACTAGTTTGCCAGTTAGTGGGTTGTAGAGCTTGTATGCCTTGGACTCTTCACTATAGCCCACAAACACACACTTCTCACCTCTATCATCAAGTTTCCTCCTCTTGGCTTCTGGAACTTGAGCATATGCAACACACCCAAAAATTCTTAGGTGTGTAACATTCAGCTTGTATCCACTCCAAGCCTCTTGTGGTGTCATCATCTTGACACTCTTTGTTGGACATCGATTCAACAAATAAATCGAACAAGCTACAGCTTCTGCCCATAACTCTTTTGGCAAATTCTTCTCCTTAAGCATGGACCTTGTCATGTCAAGGATGGTTCGATTCTTTCTTTCGGCTATCCCATTTTGCTGTGGGGTATAGGCAGCAGTAAGTTGATGCCTAATTCCTTGCTCCTTGCAGTATGCTTGGAAAGCATTGGAGGTGTACTCTCCACCTCTATCTGATCTCACAGCCACAAGCTTGTGGTTACTTTCT
The DNA here is from genome assembly GCF_041283825.1 of Pyrus communis. NCBI lineage: Eukaryota > Viridiplantae > Streptophyta > Magnoliopsida > Rosales > Rosaceae > Pyrus > Pyrus communis. The sequence goes on from NC_142580.1 coordinate 12,163,921, forward strand.
GCCTCTGTGAGTGCCTTGAACTCCTTGAAAATTTTTAGGGCAGCTGACTTCTCCTTGAGAAAATAGACCCAAGTCTTTCTACTGAAATCATCAATGAAGGTAATAAAATACCTATTACCTCCATAAGACATGGGATCCAATGGACCACATATATCTGTGTGCACCAACTGCAGTTGTGCCTTTGCTCTCCATGTATCACCAACAGGGAACGATAGTCGTGCTTGCTTGCCAAGCACACAACCTTCACATACTTGGCGTGTGGCTTCAATCTGGGGTAGACCACGAACCATTCCTCCACTTAACAGCAACTTTAGGCCATTGAAATTAAGATGGCCAAATCGAAGATGCCATTTCCATGACTCATCTTCCATTACACCGATGTTGCAGCTTCCAATCTTTGTGTTCAAATTCAACGGAAACATCCGGTTCTTTGACATTCGAACACGTGCAATAAGCTTTCTCCTTGCATTCCTGAGAGTGAGAAGCATGTTCTCCATATGTATAATGTACCCTTTCTGGAGCAGTTGACCAATGCTCAGAATGTTGCTCTTCATACCTGGTATGTAGTAGGTATCGGAGATGTATTCTTCTCTTCCATCCTTCTGGATGATCTTGATCTTCCCTTTGCCTTCAACTGGCAACTTTGAGGAGTCACCAAGACTTACAGATCCATAGGCCCCTTCTTTGAGTTCGGCAAAAAACTCCTTCTTTCCACACATGTGATTGCTTGCACCAGAGTCCAAATACCAAACATCTTGTTGGCTTCTGGAATCATGGTGTGCTAGTAAGACTGTAAGTTCTTCATCAGTATTTCCACTTGATTCTGCCATGTTGACATGCTCACCATTTTTATGTGAACATTCATTGGCATAATGTCCATATTGCTTACAGTTGTGACACTGGATATGCGCCTTTCCTCGAGCAGATCTCCACTCCTGAGACTGACCTTGATTTTGTGCATAGCCTCGACCTCTTCCTCGGGCTCGTCCTCGGCTACGGTTGGATGAGCTCCCACGACGTGAGTTCCACTGCCCACGACCTTTATTTGGTTTGTCAATATTCAACTTTGACTCCAAAGCTTGCTCTAGCGTTGTGGGGCTTGCATTCTTCTGAATGCGTTGCTCGTGAACTAGGAGGGATCCTAGTAGCTCTTCTGCGCTCATCACCTCCAAATCCTTGGATTCCTCAATGGCAGTCACCACATGCTCAAACTTAGATGTGAGTGACCGGAGTATCTTCTCCACAACTCGTACTTCATCGAGTCTCTCGCCATTTCTCCTCATCTGATTTACTATCACAATGAGCCTTGAGTGATAGTCGGAGATGCTCTCCCCTTCATTCATATGAGCAGTTTCAAACTCTGCTCGAAGTGATTGTAACCTCACTTTCTTGACTCGATCTACTCCTTTGTAGATTGTACTGAGTGTATCCCATACTTGCTTGCTCGTTGTTGCTTCTGCAACCTTCTCGAACGTTGAATCTTCCAAACCCTGGTATAGAAGATACAGCGCCTTTTGGTCCTTCTTTCGTAAGTCCTTGAGAGTGTTCCTTTGATCCGCAGTATATACGGCTTCTTGCTCGGCAGTGGGTACAACATACCCACTACTGACAACTTCCCATAGCTCCTGTGATCCAAACAATGCTTTGAATTGGATGCACCATCTTTCATAATTTTCTTTCTTCAATGTGGGAACTTGGAGTTGCACTAAGTTGGACGCCATAACTGCTGCACCTGCCAGAATGGTATTCTGGCTCTGATACCAATTGTTGGTATTTGACAGTTTACTAACTCAATACCAAAACAATGTTCCTACAATTTTGTTGATTGGCCTGGAGAAAAATCAAGGTATCATTCGCAAAGCACAGATGCGATATACTTAGACTATTTGAGCTAATTTTAATTCCTTCAATATAATTCAAATCCATAGCTTTTTGAATGAGCAAAGAAAGAACATCACTTACAAACAAGAATGAATGAGCAAAGAAAGAACATCACTTACAAACAAGAAAAGGTAGGGTGAAAGAGGATCCCCTTGCCGAAGCCCACGTGAAGGAAGAAATTTCCTGCCAGGCCTACCATTGATTACAACAGAGAAGTCAATAGTGACCACACACTTCATAATTAAATCAATCCATCTTCGATCGAACCCCATCTTGACCATAACCTCCTCCAAGAAATCCCACTCTACACGATCATAAGCTTTATTCATATCCAACTTTATACCTAATTCAAACTTTATTTTATTTCTTCGTAATTTCATGAAATGGAAAATCTCATGGCCAATCAAAATATTATCTTCAATCTGCCAGCCAGCAACAAAAGCATTCTACATTGGAGAAATTAACGTCGGTAAGAGTGGTTTAAGTCGATTGGCAAGAATTTTAAAGAGTACCTTATAAGAAAAGTTGCACAGGCTAATGGGTCTGAATTGAGCAACGGACTTCAGATTCGGAACCTTCGGGATCAAGACCAGCTATGTAGAGTTTATTTTTTTTTTGGGGCTAACCTCTCCATTCATAAAATTGTTGACTATTCCTTTAATCTCCTGCGAAATAACATCCCAGTAGCAATGGTAGAATATGCCTTGAAATCTGTCAGGCCCAGGTGCTTTTATACCCCCCATTTGAAATACTGCATCCTCAATCTCACTGTCAGTAATTAGACAAGTGAGAGTGAGATTCATCTCCATTGTCACCTTCTGATCCACACAATCAAGAAGTGAACCCCAATCTCTGGGCCCATCTGAGGCAAACAAAGACTTATAGTGCTCCTTAAATGTTTTCCTTATTTGATTTGCATTCTTGACCCACTGCCCATTACCATCCTTAATCTTCATAATCTTATTTTGTCTTCTTTTCTGCACAGTGGACTAGTGAAAGAAAGAAGTGTTAGCATCATCGCATTGCAGCCATTTAATTCTTGACCGATGCTGCCAATAACTTTATTCTTGCTCCCTTAATCTATCAAGATTTAAAGAGACAACCTGAATTTGTTCAACATTTTTCCTTCCAATTCATTTGCAGCATACCCAACTGACCCGTTAATTCTTCAATTTCCACCCTCCTCCGTCTAAACTTTCTTTTGCTCCATTCCTTCAATCTACCACAACATAAGTTAAGTTTCTTTTGCCATTTCAATAGCCAGTCTCCTTCACACTCCTCATCCCAACACTTTTTTACAATATCTCTACAATCGTCTTCTTTCGTCCAAAAAGCCTCAAATCTAAACCGGCATTTACCTCTAGCGGTCTCAGGTTCACAATTGACAATACGTGGGCGGTGATCCGATCCCATTACTAACCCGTGCGTAACTGCTGTATTTGGCCACCATTCTTGCCACTTCCTATTAATCAAACGTCTATCAATTATTTCTTCCACAATCTGCCCTTCCCTTGTACCTCTCCAAGTGAACTTGGGTCCATTAAAATCCAAATCAATTAATTCCGTCTTGTTCATAAAACTCTGTAAATATCTTGGACGATTAATTCTGACTTCTCTTCCTCCAGATTATTCATCCTCCCATAAGAATTCATTAAAGTCTCCTCCACACATCCACGGTAAATCACAAGGCCCAAATGTAGTTATCATCCACTTCCAGAAATCCTCCTTTTCATCTCTATATGGGGTTCCATAGACCCACGTAACACGAAATTGGCATTGAGAGCCATTCAAGCAAATGTACGATCAATAACAAAGTTGGAGGAAAAAGAGATTCTAACCTCCAGACCATCATCCCACCAAAGACTAATTCCCCCTGCAATACCAACCGGTGGAACATCAAAACCATTATTATATCCCATTTTCCGACGAAGAAGTGCAATTCTATGATTTTTCATCTTAGTTTTAGATAGAAAAATCATAGCGGGTCTATGTTATGCAAGTAAGAATTTGTAAATTTTTTCCTAAAGGAAAAAGAATTTGTAAATTTCTATTTTTATCAGTCAACTTGGTTAATTAATTTTTTATTTTTATTAGTTGTTACGTTCCTCAACTGAAAGTTCGAATCATTTAATTAGGGTCCCTTCGGTTCACTGATTTCCGCAAATATGACACGTTGAATTTAAATTAAATACTTTTGAGAAAGAAGCCCTTGGGATTAGCTCAAGTACAAAGAAGAAAATGAAAAAACGACTTAGAATTATGATAGATTTAAGTTCGATTGCATATATATGGTAGCGGTGCAATTTGGACGAGTTAGATGGTCAACTCAATTCTAAATCAACATTTACAATTTGTGTTTGGGTTGGATTCAGGTTCATACAAGTTTATTCGGGTTCAAGTTTCAATTGGGATTGAGTTTGGATTTACTTGTGTTGGGTTTAGGTTTGCTTAATTTTATCGAGTTTAATCTTATAACAACTTATTTTGCAAGATTTTTTAAATTTTGAATCAACAACATCAATACTAGTTAAAATTCAAATAATGTGGAGGTCATTTCTAATTATTCAACCATGCGAAGTTGAAAAAAGATTACAAAAAGAATATCAAAGTTTCAACTTCAAGAAACATAAAAGCAACATCATCATTCATTGTTCAAATAAAAATCAACAACAAACCTTAATTATAGTTATCTCAAAACTTGTACCTAGCTTATATAATATGAAGCTGGATAAGTAACATGTGCATGAGAGAATTTAGATTAGAAATTAGGTTGGTTTTGGGTTGACATGAGTGGACAAGACATCAACCCAACCTAACTCAGTAAATGATCTAGCTTATCAGGTTGAGTTTGGGCAGGTTTTTACTTCCATTCTAATCTACCCGAACGAGTTTAAAATTGAATTGGGCATGGGCAGATTCTTCCTTATATCATTTAACAAATACGGAGACCCACCCAATGTCACTGGTTTGAGTATCATATGATGAAATTAGGGTTCCACTATAAAACCAATTGACAATATGGGGAGTACCCCAAAACCATATAAGCACATAGCAAACTTTGTCCCTTACCGATGTGAGATAACTCTCAACATCATGTTGGGACTAAGTATATTGAAAGGCCCAAAGTGTGCAAACATTTACATAAATCTTTTAAGTGTATCGCTAAAATTGTGTTATATAAAAATTAGATAGTAAATATATCCATAAGAGGAATTTGATGTTGTCATGACGCTTTTGTTAGGGGAACTAAATATAAAATATGTGATAATAAAGGTGGTAACTTTCTCAAAGTTGATTGTGACAAAGTTAAATATTTGTTATCTAAGCTAGTCAAATGACTAAGGGTTTGTTTGGATATGCTTTTAAAATAACTAAAATCATTTTTGGTGAAAATGTTTTTGAAATCAATTCTTAGTAAAAATGCAAGTAAATCCCAGAAAAGCACTTAAAGTGCTTCCTGGAAGAAGCACATAATTGATACTTCTTACAGAAATCGCCTAAAGTACTTTTGAAACCCAAAAACAATTTCTCTAAAAACGCTTTCAACCATTTTAAAAGACATCCAAACGAGCCCTAAAATATTTATTCGACTAGCCACTACTTTCAACAATACTAACTATATTAACTTAAGTGAAAATATTTTAATATTATTTTTACTAAAACATCAACCCATACGAACAGAACAAAATAAACCTTATAAAATTGCCACTACAAAATTCTCGATCGAATCACAAACAATTTTTTTTTTTTTTTAATTTAACTAAACTAAACTAAACTAAGAGAATGTTAAAGATTTAGAATCCTAAACGCAGTCATTGAAGAGGAAACTGACTCTATCCACTAGGTCAATTCACTCCTTACATAAACCTTTTTTCCTTAAATTAAAGGACTATTATTTACTGGTACATTGCATAGATACACTTTGGATTTGGGAATATACACTTGAGGATATCCTCATACGCACAACCCATAATAATTGACATATTATGAACACATTTAGACATAATTGAGAAAAATATGTACAAAAGCATATCCCAAGCATAACAGGCTAACCCAAATCCAACCAAAGCCAGCAGCAAAAAGATCTGGAAAGGTGGACGACTGAGTGAACTCCGTCAAGCTCCGACAGCTGTGGCGGTGAGGACGGAATCGAGCTCGATGTCGCTTCGGGTGCGGCTGATCCTTTGGTTGCTACCATCCTTTGGGCCGCTTCCTCCCACCCATACTTCTGATATTGCTTGTGCCATGTTGTTCACATTCTCTAACACGTAATCTGCTTCCTTGCTTTTCACGGTTTTTCCAACCTTCATTTCAAAACAACAAAACGCAATATAAATTAGTACCTAACCGACCATTTTAAGAAAACCTTACAATATTATTCTAAGAAGATACAATCTGACCAAACACAACATGATAGCTTAGTACCAAATTGACCATTTTAAGAAAACCTTACAGCACACGAACTTAGGAGGATTCTTTCTTGCCAAACAATCCACATGTTATTTTATGAAATACAGCATTCTTAGCTTAAGACGATGGCTTGGTAAGGGCATTGGTTTTATGAGTGTGTTCCAAAAAGTGCGAGTTGTCATGTTTTGAGTCACAAATTAATTAAACTTGTGACCTGTTCCAACGTTAAAAAAAGAGACATGTCAGTAGATTATGAGGCAATTAGGTCAAGCATATCATTTTACATAATTTTCTAATGAAAAATAAAAATTGGAATAAAAAATTTCTTTGTATTAGTACAAATCTCAGTTGTTAAACAGTTCATAATATACTTGAACAAAGTCATTAAATATGCGACTTATCGATCTGATGTTGATGACATATTTAAAACTTATTATTTCAGCAATTAAGATAAAAAAAATAATCATTTCAGTAATTAAATTGAAAAATAATTATCTTGAGTAATTTTGTGGAGGTCGTACTTTTATATGTGGAACAAAATTCTGGTCATAAAAACCAAAAATGATGAGCGGGGGATCAAAATTCCAAACTATTGTAACACTGTTTCACATATTATACAATATTTATTTATATAACTACCAAAAGATAATCTAAAAAGAGAAATTTTAAAAATTAGTTAAGTACCAAAACGGTGCGCAGACCAACAGCTTTCCCCGCGGCGACGTTACGCACGTTGTCATCGAGAAACAGCTGTAAGAAAACAAAAACGCGTTGTCAAAATCTCCCGACAACTTCATCGTTCATATTATCACACAACAAACTGACCAACCAAACGAAATTATAATTAAATGTACATCTCGGCCGTACCGTGCGGCGAGGATCGACCTCCGCAGCCCGGAGCGCGATCTCCATGGCCTCTATGGACGGCTTCAGGACCACCGGGAACTCGTCCGGCTGAGTCGAACTTGGAAGGTTTGGGTTCATTGTCTCGAAGCATATGATCCGATCGAAGCACTCCTCCACTCCCAGACGTTCCAACACCTTCACCGCGTGCTTCCGGTCCGAATTCGTAAATATCTGCAACATTGGTTCATGTTTCATCATCTACTTCTTTCCAACTTTTATAAATTTTACAGTTTTGTGGGTTTTTTTTTTTTTTTTTTTTTTTTTTTTTAAATTTTCACACACAATAAAATAATTATACTAAACTACGATTCTGTGAACTTTGAGCTTACGATTTTTCTTTGCGAGATGCTGCGGAGGAGGTCTCGGAGCTGAGAGTCGGGTTTGATCCGATCGTACGGCAGCCTTCCATGCACGACGTCGTGGTAATCTTCGGCGTCGATATCGTACCCCAACGCCTACAAAAGAAAGCAACAAATTACAGAAAATTCTTTTATTTTTAATTGTGCGTAAAATTAAAAAGAAAATTAATGATGAATTTACTCGTAAGCCAGCGAGGGAGCTGCCGTATTTTTTGAAAAGCTCAACGCGAAGGCCGGACGCCTTGCTCTCTGGGAATCCGCATTTTTCAACGAGAAAATCTGCAATCAAAGATAAAAAATAAATTAATATTAAATTACGAGTTTAATTAAATTTGAATTATTGATTTTGTTATTTTTGTTTTCGCACCATCGATGTTCTTCTTGCAAGCTTCACCGAGTCCAAGGTTGGAAGAGTACAGAGTGTCATCCAAATCTGTGGAAATTAAACAAATTAAGCGATAGTGATTATTGTCATCAAAGATTGATTACGAGCTTGAGAAACGAGATAATTATCAAGTAATGCATACCGAAAATGATGGAATCAAAAGGAGAAGAGGAACTGCGGGAATCCATGGGAAGCTTAGAGAGACGAGAGCTGAAATCGATTTTCAAAAAAGTAAAAAATTTGTAACTCAACCGGTTAAGAAGGCCGTGAAAATTAAGGTTTATTTTGCTTCTACAAATCACGAAATACAATGGGGAGAAGTGAGAGCGCTTGGACGAAGAGAATGGGAAAGGAATTATTTATAGGGGCAGAGTGGGAGGGAAAAGTGGGGCAAGGACAGGTGGGTTCTGCTCATAGGATAAATTTAATTATTTTTTTACTTAAAAATGAATATTAATATGGATGTGGATAGAAAGGATAAGATGGATGAAAGACTGTTGCTGACTCAGGCCACCGCGTCTGGTCGAAAATTCCAAGGACAGTCGGGGAAACTTTTTTGACGAAATTGCCCCGTGATCCATCACGTTGCAAAAAGACTAGTAATTTTTGTTTTTAATTTTTTTTTTTCAAGCAACAATAGATAGATAGATTTCATTAATACAAACTAAATTTACAAGAGTAGTTAAATGGCTACATATTTTCTAATGCTCAATTTTTGATCTGGAGTGAAATTCACATAATCAACAAATGATATAAAACCCTTACATGACTACCACATATAAAAACTAGTTACAAACAATATAATTTGTCACAAAAAGACGATAAAGTCGACAAATTAGGCATTGAATGCACACATTAGTCACTGCTAAATAGCGAGGCCACATCACACCGCAGAGGGAATAGCGAGGCAACAACACTCGCCCAAGTGACACAACACAAAACATTAAACAAAACTTACTAATCTGAGAAGGCAACCACCAGCTAAATTGACTCCAAGACACCGGCAACACCGCTTCTAGGTATATCTATAGTATCCATCAGAGGGGCTCCCACAAATATGTTCAGGTAAGGCAACTCAATCGCGGGTCTCCACTCAGGAGAACAAATCGTAGAAGGTGGATCCAACCCACTACAACTCTAAATCTTGCCAAAACCTACAAATCTAGCCTAAAAGAAGCCCGTGCTTAGGAAGAACTTTGTCAAATAGAGGGCGTGTTACCTGCAGAACTGTGAGAGGGAGTGGGAGGCGCGAGGTAAGGGAAAATGAGGGGGAGAAGGGCAAAGCAGGAAGAAGGGAGACAGGGCACCCGCCCCGGGGGGGGGGTGGGGGGTGGTGGTGGGGGGGTGGAAGAGAGGGGGGGTAAGGGAAACGAAGGAGTAATGGTGGCGCCGTGTGTGGGAGGGGAAGGAATAGACGACAATAAGGACTGGACTGAGGGGGTAAAGGGCTGACACGAACCCTAAGCCGGAGCAAGAGGCTTACTACTGTGGGTTTTCAGATCTAGGGTTTTTGGAGGGATATACTTAGAGAGATTAAGGAGGGTACGGTTTTTGCGGACCGAGAGTAAACTTTTTTTCTTGTGATTATGATACGTTCATCTAATTGAGTGTTAATTGAAATCCGGATATGTAAACTTTTGGTTATGTCACGAAATCGATTAGTTATGAGAAGAATAGTGACAAAAATCTTTTTTTTATTGAGAGGGGTTCTTTTGTATTTGATAAAGTTTATTCCTTTTCTTTGCAATTGTTACCTATCTTGATTCGTATCATAGTCTTGAGAAACAAATCTAGGGTCAAGTTAAATTACTTCTACTATTGTAAAGTTAAAAGAAACTTATAAGACCATGTCGTGCCAATGAATCATTTGAGCATGTATATGTTTTCGATGTCGTCGAACTAGACTAATGAGTTACTATAATTGTATCATCAATGAATAAATTTTGTATTAATACATTTACATTTGTCTGAATATATAGGAACAATTCTTTTCAACAATCTAAAAAGAGGGATGCTCAGAACTTTCTCGTTCTACTTTTCATCTCTTTTCTTGTCATCTTGCATTGTTGCTTGATGATCGAACAACCTACTTTCTAGATCACCAGTTTAAATTAAGGTGAGCACGGGCTGGATCAGGCCTAAATTTCAAGGAACTAGACCTTACCAGTTTTAGTTTGTAACGGGGCTGGCCGGGCCAAGTAAAGGGATTTTGAGTCTTGAAACCGGGCCTAACCTGGCTCGTTTCAAACGCCCGATTCACGACGGGTCCACAGTTCCTATTACATTTATTTTTTCATCAGTACAGAATAGACGACTTTGTTCAAGTTGTCTTCCTTAGTTGCCAAGCAACCGTTTTCTTTGTCACAACCAGATGGCGTCGAAAAACCCAGATGCAACAATAGCTAGATGGCACCAGAAAACCCAGATGCAACTCGGACTGTTCAAGTTGTCTTCCTTCATTGTCATCTTCATCGATCTAGAACCATAAAACCCATCCAACCAACACAAAATCAGAACCGTAAAACCCAACAACGCCCACAAAATCCCAAAACCCGAAAACGCAAACTGACCAAGCCAAATCGAGTCCCGTTATACTTAAACGCCTTATACCACTGCATCGTCTTCTTCGTCACTATTTGTGCTGCTCATGCATATTTGATTCTTTGCAACTTTTGGATGGTTGGAGAAATTGCAATCGATGGAGATGGGAGGGACCTCGATTGACAGAGATGGTGGTCAAGTGGGAGAGACCTCGATCGACGAAAACGTGACGACTTGATCGACGAAGAACATACATAGACGAGAATGGAGCAACGACGAATTGACTCACGACAAATGGACGAAGTCGTGAGGTTTGACAGTCGAGAGTCGTGAGAGTTAGATTGGGAAGGAGAGATCGAGAAAATCTCAGTTCGAATAAAGTCTTAAAGTCTATGTGTTGTGTTTGTGTGTGCTTGTGTCCTTAAATATTGGACCCGCCCCACAATTTATAAGAACATGTGCCGCCTCGCCCCCGTTCAAACCCATCTTGAATGCTTGTACTTGCCTCGACCTGCAGGTCCATGACCTATTTGCCCACCCTTACTTTAAATATCAACTTGCCAAACAAAAAATTGTTTAACCGTTTAATTATGTTGTTAAAATTTCAATATTTAAGTGAAAATATAATTTATTTATTTATTAAATAATCATTAGATGACTAAACAATTTTGAATTTAGTTAATTTTTTGCAAACATATCTTTAATGTTGATCTAACATTTCCTCATCTAGAAATTAAGGATTTATACGCGTCTATGTACACCTCGCTCGGCAACTTCATCCAACTGCATGTGAAAAATGTGGCAGGTTTCTTATTGCAGAACCTAATGGCGAGGGTCAATCAGTCTTATCAAAAGCCAGTGTACGAGGCATCCTTGGGTAAGCACTTTTACACACAGTACTGTTTTGCCCAATTCCCATGTGATCCATGCATGTTTTTTGTTTTTTTGTTTTCGTTAGTGTAAGCATCCAGTAATTGGGTGCAACTTTAGGTATAAGGTAGAATTGTTTAAATTCCTTGTGATCCATATGCATATTTTTTCTCTGTGTTTTTCTTGGTAAAGTTTAAAAGAGTTTTCCTAAACACATTCCTTTTCGTTATTCTTCATTTTACATCTACAGATAATAAACATGTAACGTCGTGAAATTGAAATTATTTAAAAAAAAATATGTTGAAGGTAAACATATATGTGTGTAAAAAAGGCTTCTTTTTTTTTTTTCCTTCTCAAGACTGATTAGGGTCCTAAATGAGTTGTCTTTGCACAAGAATAACCCGTTTTTGTATAAAAATAAAAAATTTTGAGTGCATAAATAAGTCGTCTTCCTTCGTTGTCATTCATTGATCTAGAACCATAAAACCCACAAAATCCCAAAACCTGAAAACGCAAACTGACCAGGTCAAATCGTATCCTATCATACTTAAATGCCTTGTACCACTGCATCGTCGTCTCCGTCACTATTTGTGCTGCTCATGCATCTCTGATTCTTTGCAACTTTTGGATGGTTGGAGAAATTATAATCGATGGAGATGGGAGGGACCTCGATCGACAGAGATGGTGGTCAGGTGGTAGGCGGGAGAGACCTCGATCGACGAAGACGTGATGAACTTGATCGATGAAGAACGAACAGAGTTGAGAATGGAGCAACAACGAGCCGACTCACGACAAATGGATGAAGTCGTGAGGTCTGACAGTCGAGAGTCGTGAGAAGATTGGGAAAGAGAGATCGAGAAACTCTCAGTTCAAATAAAGTCGTAAAGTCTGTGTGTTGTGTTTGTGTGTGCTTGTGTCCTCAAATATTGGACTCGCCCCGCAATTTATAAGAACCTGCACCGCCATGCCCCGTTTTTTGTATAAAAGACCCACATCGAACCCTTCCCGAATGCTTGTAATCGCCTCGACCTGCAGGTCCATGACCTATTTGCCCACCCTTATTTTAAATATCAATTTGCCAAAAAAAAAAAAATTATTTAACCGTTTGCTTACGTTGTTAAAATTTCAATATTTAAGTAAGAAATATAATTTATCTATTTGTTAAATAATCATTAGATGACTAAACAATTCTGAATTTAGTTAATTTTTTGCAAACATATCTTTAATGTTGATCTAACATTTCCTCATCTAGAAATTAAGAATTTTGTTAATTATATGAAAAGAAGGACATTATAGTAACTTTGAATAAGACTGTATACGCGTCTATGTACACCTCGCTTGGCAACTTCATCCAACTGCATGTGAAAAATGTGGCAGGTTTTTATTGCAGAACCTAAAGGCGAGAGTCGATCAATCTTTATCAAAAGCCAGTGTCCGAGGCATCCTTGGGTAAGCAAGCACTTTTACACACAGTACTGTTTTTCCCAATTCCCATGTGATCCATGCATGTTTTTATTTATTTATTTTTTATTAGTGTAAGCATCCAGCAATTGGTGCAACTTTTTTTTTTTTTTTTTTTTTTTTTAGGGTAAACTGGATTTATAACCAGGGCAAAGTCAAGAAACTACAAAAAGTTCCACACCAAGGAACAACGAACAAAACATAATACAAATAAACTACTTCAGAGTGATATAGGGAATAAAGACTTGACACAACCACATCATTGTGTCACCTTAAATCATTGAATCCTAAACAAGACTTAAGGCGGACATGGTAAACCATCTTTGTTCAATATATAAACTATCGAAGATGGAGGTCTATCGACCCAAGTATAATCGCTCATCTCCGAGTTCTTGGAAGAAGCAAGTCGATCAACAACCATATTTGCCGATCTAGGCACCCAGGACCAACGACACATCTAGAAAAATTCCTTCACACGCAGAATTTTCCTTAAGACCGGAACCGTGTCCCACCTATCATTGAATATGGAATTACTTAAGTTAAAAATTACTTGCTTAGAATCTAATTCGATGATGATTTTGTCTAGCTCCAAGTTCTTGGCAAGCATACACCCCTCCAAAATTGCCTGATCCATATGCATATTTTTTTTCTCTGTGTTTTTCTTGGTAAAGTTTAAAAGAGTTTTCCTAAACACATTCCTTTTCGTTATTCTTCATTTTACACCTATAGATAATAAAAATTTAACATCGTGAAATTGAAACTATTTAAAAAAAATACGTTGAAGGTAAACATATATGTGTGTAAAAAAGGCTTCCTTTTTTTTTTCTTTCTCAAGACTAATTAGGGTCCTAAATGAGTTGTCTTTGCACAAGAATAATCCGTTTTTGTATAAAATCTGGGTTAGGTTATTTTTATTGTTGACTGTTGTACAAATAATTTTAAAAAGACAAGCTGGTTATATCTTCTTATTTAAGTTATCATAGTTCAAACTCTTTACGTTGACTATCTTAAGAAAAATAACTTTTAACAGAGTACTATAACTTTCCCTAACCAAAAAGCAGAGCAATTTAATTTTGTCATAGTAAAAGTTTGAATTTCGCGCTCTGCTTCCTAACTTCCAAGCCATTCACTTTGGGTAGGGTTTGGTTTGCATGGCTATATAGAGATATTACGAAAATACAATATAAATTACTGACCCCAATTTAACATATAATTTATTTTCATTTAAAAGTTTATTTTGTTTACATCCATTAGTTTGTAAGGGATTCAATGCAGACTTTGATGGTGATCAAATTAGAGATTCTCCTAATGAATTAATTACTAGATATTGAAAACCTATATTCCAAAAATTTAAGGGCATAGATTTGATCTTATGCCCTTCAAGGTTCCTACACTAAATGACAGTGTTCATGTTTTGGACCCTCGTGCAAAAAAACTTAGATGCCGTATTAAACAATAGACAGTAGAGACTTTTTCCTCGATTTCTTTATATTTAATTGATATGGACTAGTGAAAATTGTAAGATCTGTCAAATTAAATTAACTCGAATGATTAATTCTTTAATAATGTGAAGTGATTTTGTCGAAGATACGGTAGCAGTGTTCATACCATAATAAACTAGTGGTAGGGCTTCTAACTCGCATGATAAAATATTCGTTGTCACGTATACAAAAGTTTTGATCCTCCCTCCCGATGTTTGAATAGAAATTTAAAATAAGGGTTCTTTTCACAAAAGATTCCTGAAATTGACTCAATCCATCAAGGTGGTCATTGAAATTGAAAATCGATCAATATAGTTCCTGAAATTTGGTGTCGTAAATCAATGTAATCATTCAGTTGCTAATCATTCAGTTGCAAATCTATCAAAATTTTTGTTATGTACTGATATGACACATAATTAGATCCCCCAAATCTAATTAAAACATAATTGTCACCACCTCACCACTTGACCATCAGCACCATCACTCATTGAAACATAGTCGGCACCACCTCACCACTCAATCAAACCAAACCATCTTCTCCATCTCTGACTCCAATGTACACCACCTTCTCCCACTGTATCCTCCGATCTACCGCCACACCCGGGACCTAGATCGACAGCCCCACACCAATAAATTATTTTATTATTATTTAAATATTTTTAATCAACATGGCAATAATTAATTAGATTCGTGGGCCTAATTATGTGTACATAACAGAATTTTTAACCGAATTATGACGGAATGATAATATTGATTTGCAATGACCATTTTCAAGGACTACATTAATCGATTTTCAATTTTAGAGACTATCTTGATGACGTGGGTCAATTTCAAGGACCATTTGTAAAAAAAACCCTTAAAAGAATGGATGATACCTCAAAAACTTTGCACTTTTCCTTTCTTAAAAAGACTAATGTACAGTGCTATCAAAGAAAGCTTAAGAAAGTTGAGGTTTCATCGTTAAATTAACTAATATAAAAAGTATAGTAGTTAAAATTACTTTAAATACTTGCATGGTTTTTTTTTTTTTTTTTTTTTTCCAATGTGAGATTAATACTCTCAACATAAGCAAACTCATATTTTTATTTTGACACGCTACTTTTGAAGGAAAGAATTGAACACATCTCTTTGAGTGCATAAATAAGCATTCTTAATCATTTGAGGTGCAAATTCACACTGAAAACTCTAGTAGTTGAGTATGTTCACTACTACAAAAGGACCTAATAGTGTCACTTCTTGCGTCGCTTTAATATTATATAGTGGCGAAAAAGAGATTTGCGACACTCAGTGAAGATGACGTCGTATTTAGTGTCGCTTATAAGCGTCATAAAATTTCTATGTCGCTTTTAAACCGACGTAAAAATTTAGTGTCGCTTATAATCGACATATATTTTAATATTTTTAAGCAATGGCGTCGCTTTAAATAAAATAGTGTCGCTTTTAAGCGACATAAACTATTAGTGTCGCTTCTAGGCGACACTAATTCTTGTTTTTAATATTTTAAATCTTGCGTCGGTTTTGAGCGACATATATTTTGAAAACCAGTGTCGGTTGTAAGCGACACATTGTTGCTCTTTATACCCTCTCCCCCGTGTTTTCTTTTTCTTCTCTTGCACTTTTCTTATTCGTTCTTCCAATTTTTACAAAGTCTCCCGTGTTCCTCTTTCAGCTATCTCCTTTGGTTTGCAAACTTCATTTGTTCCTCTGTTCTCTCTTTCAGCTTTCTCCTTTGGTTTTCAAAATTCATTTGTTCCTCTTCACAACAGTAAGTTTTTCTTGCTTATAATATTTTTATTTTCACAACAGTAAGTTTTTCTTGTTTAATTTTTAGTTACAATTTATTTTTGTAGGAAAGTTATTGGAGTTGGTTGAGTACATAAAGAATTGTTGACGTCGAAATTCTTCAACAAATCAGGTTTGTATCCCTAACTTCTTTAATTTTTAAATTGTATAATACACAAGTTTATTTATTTAAAAATTATAATTTAAGCACTTAGATAAAATTCTACTATTTTTGTTAAATTAATAAAAATTTAGTCGAATTAATTAATTTTGTCACTCTAATTGTTATTTTAATTTGTTGTTATTTTGATAATTTTTTGTTGTTATTTACTAGAATGAATTAGATGAACATAATTTGAATTGTTATGAGAAAATGGAATGAATAATATTTATAAGCATTTATGTTAAATTAACAATATTAAATATAACATAAACTTATAATATTGAGTAATATAAGAATATATTATGTTAATTTTTTTTTTGCACTCTAAGTGTTATTTTGATAATATTTTGTTGTTATTTACTAGAATGGATTAGATGAACATAATTTGAATTGTTATGAGAAAATGGAATGAATAATATTTATAAGCATTTATGTTAAATTAACAATATTAAATATAACATAAACTTATAATATTGAGTAATATAAGAATACAATATGTTAATTTTTTTTTTTTTTGCACTCTAATTGTTATTTTAATTTGTTGTTATTTTGATAATTTTTTGTTGTTATTTACTAGAATGGATTAGATGAACATAATTTGAATTGGTATGAGAAGATGGAATGAATAATATTTATAAGCATTTATGTTAAATTAACAATATTAAATATAACATAAACTTATAATATTGAGTAATATAAGAATATATTATGTTAATTTTTTTTTTTTTTTTGCACTCTAATTGTTATTTTAATTTGTTGTTATTTTGATAATTTTTTGTTGTTATTTACTAGAATGGATTAGATGAACATAATTTGAATTGTTATGAGAAGATGGAATGAATAATATTTATATGCATTTATGTTAAATTAACAATATTAAATATAACATAAACTTATAATATTGAGTAATATTATAATATATTATGTTATTTTTTTTTTTTTTGCACTCTAATAAGAATATAAGCTAAACTTATAATATTTAGGAATATAAAAATATAAGAATATAACCTTTCATAAGAATATAACCTAAACTTATAATATAAGAATATCCTTTCATATAAGAATATAACCTTTCATATAAGAATATAACCTAAACTTATAATATTTAGGAATATAAGAATATATTAATTAATTTTTTTTGCACTCTAATTGTTATTTGAATTTGTTGTTATTTTGATAAGTTTGATAACTTTTGGTTGTTATTTATTAGAATGGATTAGATGAGCATAATTTTGACAACTTTTTGTTGTTATTTTAATTTGCTTTTACTATAATAGGTGTTGAAAATTAAAAGATTGCAATCGTGATAGAGTTCGAGGGGTGAAAGATAGAAATTGAAAATTTTGATAGTTATGCCTACATGATAGGGATTGAAAGATTGTAGGCATCTTAGTGTCAACATAATATTTTACCTTCGTAAAGTGGTAAAATATGGACAAGAGTTGGTTGACAATACCCCGAAATTTTGAAGCGTATACAACTGGAATTAATTTGTTTTTGGATCAAGCAGTTGCAAATGGTGTTGGTCCTGATAAGTTTAGATGTCCTTGCAAAAGATGTTGTAATCGATATTCTTTTGTTAGGAACACCATTGTTGAACATCTCATATTGTATGATATGGATAAAGATTATAAAAACGCTTGTTGGCGACATCATGGCGAGCAAAACATTGGAGAGCAAAATGTGGGAATTGGAGAAGAAGAAACAGGAGATGAGGTGATTGGCATGCATGATTTTCTTAATGATGTATTTGTCCAACCATTAACAGAAGAAGGTGTTGGGCCATCTACTGAACCCCCTATTGGGGAAGGGCGTCCAGAAGAGGTGCAGACTTTTTTTAAGTTGCTTGAAGAGGCAGATCAAGATTTGTGGCCAGGTTGTAAGGAGTTTAAGAAATTGGAAGCAGTTGTAAGATTGTATCAGATCAAGTGTTTAGCGGGAATGCCTGACGAGATCTTCACCACTTTACTGGAGTTAATTAAAAGAATGTTGCCTGAAGGGGATTGTTTGCCTGAATCCTGTTATAAAGCAAAAAAACTTATAAATGACTTGGGGCTGTCGTATGTGAAAATTGATGCATGTCCCAATGATTGCATGATCTATTGGAAAGATACTTCAGATTTGACCGTGTGCTCAGTTTGTGGTAAATCAAGATATAAAATTACCAATGCAGAGGATAGCTCGAGGAAAAAGGTCGCAGCTAAGGTTATGTGGTATTTTCCTTTAAAACCACGATTGCAACGCTTTTTTATGTCGAAGCATATGGCTGAACATATGAGATGGCATGCAACTGAATGTCCTAAGGATGAGTTTATGAGACATCCTTCAGATTCTCCCGCATGGAAGCATTTGGATAATTTATATCCGGATTTTGCGTCAGAAATTCGAAATGTCCGATTAGGGTTAGCCAGTGATGGATTTAATCCTTTTGGGAAAATGAGGAATGATCATAGCACATGGCCTGTGGTGCTTTCTGTTTATAATTTGCCACCTTGGATGTGCATGAAGCAACCAAATTTGTTATTGTCTTTGTTAATACCAGGACCGCGCAGTCCTGGTAAAGAGATTGATGTATACATGCGTCCATTGATTGACGAGCTGAATGAGTTGTGGGAGGTGGGCATTCCCACTTATGATGCGTTTTCCAACCAAAGTTTTACGATGAAGGCTGCCGTGTTATGGACCATAAGTGATTTTCCGGCTTATGGAATGTTGTCAGGATGGAGTACACATGGTTATAAAGCTTGTCCACATTGCATGCATGATAAAGAATCTATTTACTTGCCAGCGAGTCGCAAGATTTGTTATATGGGGCATCGACGATTTCTTGAAGATAATCATAGGTTTCGAAGGCAAACCATCACTTTTAATGGTCGTCGAGAGCATCGTACTGCACCAAGGCAGTGGACTGGTTTACAATGTCTCGAAGAACTTTCTACATTGAGATTTACTTTTGGAAAACCAAACAAGGATGCTTCAGTTGGGCAACGCAGAAGAAGAGCTTCGAGCAGTACAAGTAGTAACAGTCAGTGGAAGAAGAAATCGATTTTTTATGAACTACCTTATTGGAGGCATCTCTTGATTAGACACAATCTTGATGTTATGCATATCGAGAAGAATATATGTGACAGTGTGGTAGGAACATTGCTAGATATAGAAAAGTCTAAAGATGGATTGGCGGCACGTGCAGATCTTGAATTCTTGAACATAAGACATAGTCAACACCCACGTAGAGAAGGAAATAGAACATTTCGACCTCCAGCATTGTTCACATTGAAAAGAGAAGAAAAAACTGCGTTTTGTAAAGTATTGTCTACTATTCGGGTCCCAGATGGATATTCATCAAATCTGTCACGATGTGTGCACGTGAATGAACGAAAAATACATGGGTTGAAAAGTCATGATTGCCATGTTTTAATGCAGCAGTTACTCCCGCTTGCAATACGCCCGGTTTTGCCTAAAGCTGTTACTATGGTTTTATTAGAGTTGAGTGCAATTTTCAGACAGTTATGTAGTAAGAAGGAGTCTGAGGAAGGATTTAAGCAACTGAATTCAAGAATTGCCTTGACATTATGTCAACTTGAGAAAATATTCCCTCCTGCATTTTTTGATATAATGGTGCACCTCCCAGTTCACTTGGCAGATGAAGCAGCGCTTGCAGGCCCTGTTCAATATAGATGGATGTATCCAATTGAACGGTAATGAATAAATTTTTATAATTTTTTTACAATTGTAGTCATAACTTTAATTAATAATTATAATAATTTGTATTTCGTTTTATAATTGTAGGTATTTGCAAACACTGAAGCGCTATGTTCGTAATAAGGGTCGTCCTGAAGGTTCTATTGCTGAAGCATATTTGGTGGATGAGTGCTTGTCATTTTGTTCCATGTATCTTAGAGACGTTGAGTCTCGTCGTACCCGTAGAGGCCGAAATGAAGATGGGATTGGACGTGGAGTATCTGGTGGGTTATCAATTTTTGACTCGAAAGGATGTTATATGGGTTCAGGAGAAAATGTGGAGCTCAATCTAAATGTTCTTGATCAGTGCCATAGATACATTCTAAATAATTGTGATGAAGTTAGCCCATTTAGAAGGTAAGAATGTTTAATCATACGTCGAAATGTTTTATTGGTTTTCTTAACTTTGAAAAAATAATTATCTAAATTGGACATAATTGTGTAGGCAACATGAAGAATTCTTGAAAACTAAATATCGTCGAGAAAGGTTAACTATGCGACAAATTAAAGAGCTAAGCAAGAAAGAATTTCCAGAATGGTTCAAGCAACATGTGAGTTGATATAATAATCATATTATTTATTTATTGTTTTGCATTTTAATTATAACATGTTTATAGTTATTTTGTCAATATTTATCTTCATACTTATTACAGATGAATTCAAGATATGATGCTAATGACACATTGATATCTCAAGACTTGCATTGGCTAGCTAATTATCCTAGTAGGGTTGTGAGCAGATACAAAAGTCACATTGTTCATGGATTTAGATTTCGTATAAAATCTGTGGATGATAAGCATAAGAATCAAAACTGTGGTGTCTTTGTACCTGCAAATGTTCCTGGAGCAATTGGGCAAGTAAATTGTTATGGCAGAGTTGTAGATATGTTTGAGGTCAAATATTGTGGTCCTACTGAAGCAGGAGATAGGGGTCGAGCTGTGATGTTATTTAAGTGCGAATGGGTTAATAGTGAAAGTCCACGAGGAATGAAGACTGATCAATATGGATTTACTATGGTGAATTTCAATCAATTGGGATTTAAAGAGGATCCTTTCATACTAGCATCACAAGCATTACAGGCATTTTACGTGGAGGACACGATTGAAAAAGATTGGCACGTAGTTGTTCGAACTCAGCCAAGAGATTTATTTGACGTATTAGAGGATAGTGATGCTATTGATGATTATGACACGCCGAACTTGGATGATCGAATTCTTGATAATGAAAATTTTCATACAAGGGTTGGCGTGGAAGAGACTCCCTTTCTTGAATCATTAGCGTTGCCTACCGGGTTCGTTAATCATGCCAATACCGACGAAGAGCTAACAGATGATGACAGGGAATAAATATATTAATTATTTTTTGTATTAATTAGACTTTGTTTTATTTTGTATGCTATGATATCGTATTATAAAATTATATTTCTGTTTTTTTTTTTTTTTTTTCCTTGACATTCTGTCGCTTTTAACCGACGGCATTTTTCAGGTATGTCAGAATTGGCGTCGGTTTTAACCGACGCAACCCCAGCCTATTTCGACGCAATGTTAAGCTTAGGACATGTGTGTCAGACTTGGCGTCGGTTTTAACCGACGCAACCCTAGCCTATTTCGACGCAATATGAGACTATTTCGACGCAAGATACTTGTTGTCAATCATATGCATTACCCCTAATAATAATAATTATATATAATTATTTTTTATTATTTGCAGTTTTATAGCCTAAATATTAATAATTATATATTAATTTAAGTGAAAATATGACTTTAGCCCTTCAAACTTAATTTTTTTTATATAAAACCCTACATAAATTTTTTACTCAAAGAAAACCCAATGACTAGGATCCACATAAGCAAATTCATTAACTTCATATTAATTCACACATTTTACATTTTTCACATGCCTAAAATACCCCTATTACATACTTGATGTAGACAATTAATTGTAAGGAAATAGTAAATGATTTTGCAACAAGAAAAAAAAAAGACATTAATGTTAAAAATTTATTGCATATTAATTTTTTAGAAAGGTATTGAATTTTCATAAAACTATTCGATTCAGATTTTTCACCCTACTCTTGCATACTTTTGAATTTATCCTTTTTTTATTAATATATTAGAACATTGTATTTCATTATTTACATGCACATTAATTTACCTACGAACAATTATACCATGGGTGTAATTCGATGTATATTAAGAAGAAATGTAGTTCAATGTATATTAAAAAGAAGAAATAATTTACCTATATTAAGAAGAAATGTAGTTCAATGTATAGTATTAAAAATACTATGTTACACCCCTGTTTATACAACAATAAAACGTGCCTAACATATCTAACAATACATGAAAAATAATTTACCTACAAGTTAGAGAAATGTTATTTGGTTGGGTGTAGTATAAATTTTTTTAATAATTGGAAAAATTAAATATAGCTAGGTGTAGTGTAATTTTTTGTATATATAATTAGAACAAATTAATTTACCTACCTACTCTTTGAAATGTTCATTACCTAACTACAAATTAAGTTCCAATAATTTACCTACAACAATTATACCATGGGTGTAATGTAACATCTTTCTTTACAATGATACAAAATATTGTATGTACCAATAACAAAACTTGCCTAACATAAGTACTTGTACATGGAAAATAATTTACCTATAACAAAAGAAATGCAGTTTGATGTATAAAATCAACAATATTATGTTCCACTCATGTTTATACAACAACAAAACATGTCTAATATATAAAACAATACATAGAAAATAATTTACCTACAAGTTAGAGGAATGTTATTTGATTCAAAATATATAATATAGGTGTAGTATTTTTTTTTAAAAATAATTGGAACAAACTAATTTACCTACCATTTAATATGGATAAAATTGCTACAAAATATATCACGAAAAAAAAAACTACTTTTCTAGTTTGACATAGATACGGTTAATGCAAACACTTTTTTCATTTTATTTCACTTTTTCTACTACTTTTCATTTGGCATAAATTTAGGAATTTAGAAAAGGGACCATAAAGTATGAGTGGCATGAGTGTAAATAAATTGTATTAATAGGTCAATAGTGTTCCTATATGTTTGCAAATTTTAAATTTGGGCTTAAACTGAATCTTTAAAGATAGATGGGTTTTTATCTAGAAATAATGAATTGTAAGGACCAAAATCTAAAGCACCCATTTAAGTGAAAAAACCCCTAAAAACAATAATAATTATATATTAATTTAACTGTTTTACACCCCTATACGAATGCAATGAATGTTTTACTCTTTAAAGATAGATGGGTTTTTATCTAGAAATAATGAATTGTAAGGACCAAAATCTAAAGCACCCATAATTTAATTGTTTTACACCCCTAAAAACAATAATAATTATATATTAATTTAACTGTTTTACACCCCTATACGAATGCAATGAATGTTTTACACCCTAATAATAATAATTATATATAATTATTTTTTATTATTTGTAGTTTTATACTAATTATAATAATTATAAACTCTAAGTGTTAGCCAATCTATCGTTTTACGAATTCTCCAAAACTAATTTCAACAATCCAAACCGTCAAAATTGTTTGTATATGCTTGGAGATCACATCAGCAAAAAATCACAAAAAAAAAACATTCAGAGATCAAGTAACGGGACAAAGGTTTTCGACGGTTATAAACGAAAAATCACGATTTAACGGTTATTTTAACTCCGATTTAGATGATTTTTTATAACTACACTCCTTGACCCTATATGAATACAATGAATGAATTCGATCTTCAATTTAAAATATTTACACAAGTGGATACCACAAAATCTTACGTTATACTTAATGAAAGTATAAATAAACTCTAAGTGTTAGCCAATCTATCGTTTTACGAATTCTCCAAAACTAATTTCAACGATCCAAACCGTCAAAATTGTTTGTATATGCTTGGAGATCACATCAGCAAAAAATCACAAAAAAAAAACATTCAGAGATCAAGTAACGGGACAAAGCTTTTCGACGGTTATAAACGAAAAATCACGATTTAACGGTTATTTTAACTCCGATTTAGATGATTTTTTATAACTACACTCCTTGACCCTATATGAATACAATGAATGAATTCGATCTTCAATTTAAAATATTTACACAAGTGGATACCACAAAATCTTACGTTATACTTAATGAAAGTATAAATAAACTCTAAGTGTTAGTCAATCTATCGTTTTACGAATTCTCCAAAACTAATTTCAACGATCCAAACCGTCAAAATTGTTTGTATATGCTTGGAGATCACATCAGCAAAAAATCACAAAAAAAAAAATTCAGAGATCAAGTAACGGGACAAAGCTTTTCGACGGTTATAAACGAAAAATCACGATTTAACGGTTATTTTAACTCCGATTTAGATGATTTTTTATAACTACACTCCTTGACCCTATATGAATACAATGAATGAATTCGATCTTCAATTTAAAATACAAAGAGTGACTCAACTCTTCTAAGCTTTCTAGGGTAATTAACTTTCCGATGTGGAGCAACTCTACATATCACCACACTTCCAACTTTGATTTGGGTTCAATGGTGTTTAATCCATTCTAGTAAATAACAACCAAATGTTATCAAATGTATCAAAATAACAACAAATTAAAATAACAATTAGAGTGCAAAAAAAATTAATTTAACATAATATATTCTTATATTCCTAAATATTATAAGTTTAGGTTATATTTAATATTGTTAATTTAACATAAATGCTTATAAATATTATTCATTCCATTTTCTCATAACAACTCAAATTATGTTCATCTAATCCATTCTAGTAAATAACAACAAAAAATTATCAAAATAACAACAAATTAAAATAACAATTACAGTGCAAAAAAAATTGATTCAACTTAATAAATTTATTTATTAAAATATTATATGACATAACATAACTAATTATTTTTAAATTTTGGGTAAATTGATTGGCATGTCTAATTATTTATTAAAATATTATATGACATAACATAACTTAATAAATTTATTTATTTGTTCCTTTTTTTTTGGGAAGTACAAATTTTATTTTTATGTTCGGCGGGAGGTTTCCCGGTATTTTTTGCTTGGAATGGGTTGAATTGATTGGCATGTCAACTTGGACTGGTTTTAATCGAGGCAAAATTATACATTTTCGAGACTAATTGAATGTCAGACGATTCTTATTTCGAAGCAAATGTTTTCATATTTCGACACAAACTTTCTCTTATTAAAAACCTGTCAGGCTAACGTAGGTTAAAACCGACGCAATGTGACCTTATTTCGACGCAAAGGCATTTATGACTGAAACATGTCAGACTTTCAGTCAAAACTATGTCAGGCTATAATATAGGTCGAATCAGATATAGTGGCGGTTTTAAGCGACACAAACCTGTGCTTATTTCGACGCTATGCAAGCTAACGTCGGTTTTAAACGACGCAGTAGGCCCTTATTTCGACGCTATGCAAGATAACGTCGGTTTAAAGCGACGCAATAGGCTTGCACTGACAAGTATAGCAGGCTTTATGTCAGGTTACGTGTGGGGAGGTTTAGTCAGTGATTGTGTCGGTTTTAAGCGACGTAATGTATTCATATTTCGACGCTAAGTTGTTATCCATATTTAATTTCTGTCTCCCTTCACTTCCGTGTTCCACTTCTGTCTCTCCTCTCTATCACCCATTTCTGGCTTCCTCTTTCCCCCATTTCTAGCTTCCTCTTTCCCCCACTTCCTTCTCCTTCCATTAAGTTTTGCAATGGATAATTCCCGTGAAGATCAACGTTCTGAGGAACTTCATTTGGAAGAGGACGAGGGTGATGCTGGTTCTTTTTTGAATTGTTATGAGTGTCAGTTTTTTTTTTTTTTTTGTTGTGTTTGAACGATTATTATTGCTAATCTGAAAATATACATTTGTTTCCTACTTTTTAATTGTGTGTTTGTATTAACAAGGTACATCTCAACGGAGGCGTGGACCCTCAATTCCTAAATGGACGAAACAGCTTTGTTCGTTTGATTCGTCCGGAAAATGCATTAGTGATAACGCTAGTGCTTTTTCAAAACATGTAGCAGCGGAGGTTAGGGACTATAGAAATCTTCCGTTGGAGAAAGATTGGCGTAAGGTTACGGAAGAAGATAAGGAAGCTTTTTGGAATAGAATAAAGGTATATATAGATCTTTTTATTTTTAGTTGAAAATAGAAGAATAGGTCAATGATTGTAATAATATTTGACTAGCGTGATTTTTTTTGTTTTTTGTTTTTATGTATGTAGGGAAGTATCTTTTTTGAAGATGCAGATATAGTAAAAATGCCTTTGATCCGTCATATGACGCTTAAGATTGCGGAGCATGCGCACAAAGAGTTTAGAAATAAGTTAAAAAAAAAGTATTATACTAAAAGAGCAGAACAGGTTCGCAGCGAGCCTCCTCCTGATGTGATTCCTACCCAGTGGAATGATTTGTTGGCATATTGGAATAGAGACAAAACAAAGGTAAATCCTACACGATTTATTTCGTTATAACTTTAAAGTTGCCTAATATAATCTTTTCTTTTTTCGTTCGTTTTTTTTCAGGAGGTTGCTGAAAAAAATAAGATTAATCGGGGATTGAAATCAATGAACCATACTACTGGTACAAAATCCTTTGCAAGAGTGCGGGAAGAATATGTATGGATTGTACATTTTCAAGAGATGATTAATTTTAAATAATTATATTTATTTTTAGTATGAGGTTTGCTTAATTTGTTTGTATGAAATTTTATTTTTGATAAAGCGGAAGAAGCATGGGAAAGAAGCAGATCCTGTAACCTTTTTTCGTGAATGTCATACACGAAAAGATAAATCATGGATTGATGAAACATCGGAGCGTACAGGGGTAATTGATTTTTTCGTGTTAGTATTTGATTTTATTAGTATTTATTATCTATAGCTTATTTTTCTGTTTTACGATTGAATTTTTGTTTTTAAAAATTGTAATGCAAGTCAACAATGGAGAGCAACCTGCAAACATTGATTGAGTCGGGCCAAGACGATAATGAAGATCTTAGGACCCAAGTTTATGTTGATACTATGGGTCCTGAGAGGTATAATAGAGTCAGAGGATACGGTCATGATGTGACTCCTGATATGGTGTCTTATGCATCTTCTGCATCTTCTACATCAATTTCCTCTAGGAGATCATCTAAGAGTTCAATGGCGTTGCTAATGACTCAAAATAATGAGTTGAAAATGAGAGACGAAAATAATAATAAACGGATTTCGGACCTGGAGAACAAGCAAAATCAGTTGTTTGCATGGTTTTTTCAAAGATTTCAGCCACAACCACCATATAGCCCGGGAACCCAACAATCAGGCCACAGTCAACCTCCTCAACAGTCGGGCCAAAGTCAGCCTTCCCCTGCATATCCGTATGCTGGCAATAATCAGCAACCTCTATATCCTGTGTATCCGATGCCTGCGCAGCCGCCCATGCCATACATGCAGCAGCCGCCCATGCCATACATGCAGCAGCCGCCTTATCAAGTGCCAGTATATCGACCTGAGATGGCTGCTCCTAGTGGATCTTTTCCGGAAGTTCCAGTTGGGGGGTTTTCTGGAATGCTTGCAGGTGTTGGATTTGATGTGGACTTGTCGAGGATTTTTGGATCAGATGGAGGATCTCAAGAAGGAGGATCTCAAGGAGGAGTATCTCAAGGAGAAGATTCTCAAGCAGAAGGATCTGGACGACGTTCAGGCGCAGATTCGGTTGGGTAGTTTAATTGGTTCTTTTTCTTGTCGGTTAAATACGACAGTATAATTGGTCTATCTTTTTGTTTTTTTATGTTATGTTTGTAATGTCGGATTTAATGTTTGTTACGACAGACGACTTTTTGGATTTTATGTGAAATGTGAAATGTACAGTTTGGCACTATTGTTTTTGTTATTTATTTTCATTTTTGTTTTTTTATGTTATGTTTGTAATGTCGGATTTAATGTTTGTTACGACGGACGACTTTTTGGATTTTATGTGAAATGTGAAATGTACAGTTTGGCACTATTGTTTTTGTTATTTATTTTCATTAATGTTTATTTTGATCTTAAAATTTATAATTTTTTTTGGTTGGAATTAATTGAAATTGCATGCAGTTGTTCATCCACTTTTATTATTATTAACAAATATAGTGTCGGTTAAGACCGTTACTAGTTTTTATATTTTATTTATTTAATTGTTATCTAACGTCGGTTTAAGGAATATTTTATTTATTTCATTTTAATATAATGTCGCTTTAAAGCGACAGTATACTGCATACTTTATTATTAAATAGCTGATGCACGTGTAAGTATGCGTCGCTAGTTTTTATATTTTATTTATTTCATTGTTATCTAACGTCGGTTTAAGGAATATTTTATTTATTTCATTTTAATATAATGTCGCTTTAAAGCGACAGTATACTGCATACTTTATTATTAAATAGCTGATCCACGTGTAAGTATGCGTCGCTTTAAACCGACGTTAGGGTTAGTGTCGCTTTAAAGCGACACTATGTAGTGGCGGATTAAGCTCAAAAAGCGACGCTGAAGCCCTTTTGCGACCCTAGCAATAGTGTCGCTATTGAAAAGCGACATTACATTATGTAATGTCGGATTTGTGCCAAATTTTCGACAGAAAGTTGATTTCTCGTCGGTTTGTCCTCCGCCGGTGATAGCATATATTGTAGTAGTGGTTCTGCAATTCACATCTTCGAATCAAGAAAAAGAAAATTATGAGTTGACAAAAAACGATCGTAATCAGGGAAAAAAAAAAAAAATAGAAGTGTCTGATATTTGCTCACCAAACACAAATAATTGACAACTAAACAAGAAGACAATTGATTAGTTTAATAGGGAAACGACAACGCGGTTTGTGTCACAAGTCATGAACCTTGTGATTCATGAGGGTGATGAGTTGTGGAAGCGACCACAGTGCATGATGCAACAGGATGATCATTTCATCTAAATTCCATTATTGCGTTCATAATTTCCATAAATTAACACAACACAAAAGATAACACAAAGACTCAGCTCAACGTTTAATTCGATCATTGGTTGGAGAAAAGGGAAAATGACATCTGACTCCTCACAGGCCAACAGAATGCAAACATGATGATGATGCTTTTCACATCGTCTCTCTCTTGAGTTGTAACAAGACAAGAGACAATATATGTTGAGTTTTACGTTTCGTCTTGATCATCCAATTGAATCACAAGGATGTGCAAAAACTGATTCGGATTGTTAATGAGACCTGATTTTGAGCGTTAATGCATTGAGCAACGCTCGTTGGGGTACTATCAAACATTCTTTGTCTGCTCTTCTAAGTTTTTCATTTTGAAGGTCTGTAGGTCATTTTTTATATGAGTCATCAAATTAATTAAGTATTCAATTTAAATAATCTCTGTTACATCAAAACACAATAATTTTGGAAAAAGTTATTAATAAAAAAATGTTTCTCTCGTGAAACCTTTCATCTTCTTCTGCTACCGTCTCTCTCCTCTTGAGTAGGATTCTCTCCCTTTTTTTTTCCCTCCCCTTTCCTCCTCTTCTATTTGAACGGTCACGATTAAGCCACGTCAACATCTTATATTAATTTTTTATAGAAATAAAAAGACAAATTAGACAATGTGAGAGGAGGGGATGGAAGGAGATGGAAAGAGAAGGAGAGAGAATTCTAATCCTTCTCCTCCACATCCCATTCCTCTCTCCATCTCTCCCGATCGTTCACTCCTCTTATCTCCACCTGAATTTTTTGTTTTTCGCATGTGAAAAAGGGAGGAGGACAAATGGGCTTCAGACCCAAAACAGAAATGGGCTTGACACCCAATTTGAATAAAGTCTAATTTGCGCAGAAATAAGGGTAAGATTTCTCACTTTTATTTCCTAGGTAAAATTTGAAATTATCTTGGTACAATAACGTTTCAAATTGTATAAAATGTCCCATGGCAGACTATAAACTACATAAGAAGTTATCATGTCAAATTGTGAATCTAAAAATATTTATATAAATTAGTCTGTATCTATTGTATCCACGGTCTAACAAGAGAATATTACTCTTCAAACTGATAAAACTTAAAGCTCAAAAGAACCATTTATCCTATGGGGTTTGAACGGTCTTAAAAAGTAGTATTGCATCACCATTTCATACTCCAATAATTCCCATATTCCATATCTTAAGAGAGGCACAAATAAAGATTTATATCATAGTTTTTATAAGTTACTACACAAAAAAAAAAAAAAAAAAAAAAAAGAAAAAAAAAAGAAAAGAAAAAAGAAATACAGCTGAAAAAAAAAGGAAGACCCAAAGATTGTTTTCCACTTGCTCTCATGTTTCTAAGTGCTGGCTTTTGGTCGTGGTTCTTCACTCTTCCATTTCTTGAAGCTTACTCGAGTTTGTAGGCAGTGCCATGGCCATGGCCATATATGAACCTTGCCGTTCCTTCTGTATACACATGAGTCTCATTGACCATCCTGCCAACAACCCATAATCCTAGCTTAAATCAGTAGCTGCTTAATTAATTATTATTAAGAGGAAAATCAACATATTAGGCACCCGACTTACGATTTCCGAACAGCTTTGCTCAAGGTAGAGGCTGATGAAAATGTTTTTCCATCTAGGTATCTGTTCTCCCCTGTGATCCTCTGTTTAATTCTGAGGTCTAATTCATCAGCACTCAGCTCAATAGGGGTATCTGAGGCCTGCCATTTTAAACAATTACTTAGGGTCCTTAATGTCACTTAAAATACAAAATGGTGTCGCTTAAAGAAGTAAATAAGAAGATTGGTTTTATAGTGAAGGTGCTAGTTTTTGTACCATGATCCATCCCCATATATCGGCATAAGAAGGAATATGAGCTGAATAAGGCACAACATCTGCAGACAGATGAGTTATAAGAAAAGAGAAGAGATAAAATTGATTTAAAAAAAAAAGAAAAAAAAGAAAAGAGAGAGATAGAGGGAACTCATTTTCTTAGTCAGTATAACTTACATCTGAAGACCTGCCTCAAAGTATTGTAAATGCAGGAGAAAACTTCTGTATGGCTGAAAATTCCAGCAGGACCTGCCTGCATATGAAAAAGAAAAGTGGTTAATTCTATGATTAGGGTTATGTTTCTGTGGGTGATAAATTTTTTGTTTGTTGACAAGACAGTACATACAGGCGGACACGCTGCCCTTACTAACTAGGATATCGCATGCATGAGTGTGTTTAAGTTACCTGTGTGACAAAAATGCCTTCCTTGCTGAGTCTAGGCTTGACAATTAATTCATAGAAGGATTTGGTGTAGAGTTTATAACATGGACCTCCTTCTATTGGGTCTGCAAGGTCACCAATGATCACATCATACTGCTCTTCTCTGTGTTCTAGCTCAGCCCTGCAACACCCCCAATAATATTAATTGTGACACATAAGCTCACCGTGTACGACGTTTTTCCTTTAACAGTAGTTAAGTGTTGTATCGATAAAGTTATAAAGCCGGCATCATTGATATAAATGTATATGCTGAGAATAAACCTGGCATCATTGATGATGAGCTCCAATCTTGGATCACAGAAAGCTTCACTGTTTACAATCAAATATGACTTGCAGAACCCTACCACCTCCTGCATTAGTATTGCAGCTTATGGTGAATAATTTTGTCCTATCATATACAATATGTTGTCACTTGTAAGTTGTAAGTCAGACAAATCCCAAAACAGTACTTTCGAAAAATTAAAATTCTTTTTTGTGCTTCCACAGCTAATCCTTCTTTTTGTCTTTTTCAAACAACGGGACAAATGAAAAGCAGCTCAAAACCGGACACAGTGCGACTTATAGAGGGAAGTTTTATTTTACCTCATCAATGTCACACATGACAACCTTCTCCACAGTCCTGTGTCTCAGAAGTTCTCTTGCAGTGGAGCCTTCACCTCCTCCCATGATGAAGATGCTCTTTGGACTGAAGTTGACATCAATTACGGAGATATTAACATTGTTGCTCTTAACATCCATTTTATATATATATATATATAAACCTCGGCGAAACGACATAAATTTTATTGATATGGAACAGAGAATTTAGGTACTTGGGATGATGAAGAAGTGGCGGGTGCACAAGACATTCATGGTAGATAAATTCATCTGTCTCAGCACTTTGAAGCTTTCCATCAATCACTAAAGCCTGCAAATACAGAAGAGAAAATGGAATGAGTAATTTGCTGCAATTTAATTTGTTATCATTGATCATTTTACTTAATTAAGAGTAGGATTGATCAAAACCTTTCCAAAGGGCTTCGTGTCCAGCAATGCAATGTCTTGGAATGGAGTAGCTCCTGTATGCAATATACTGCAAACAAAAAAATAATTAATTAACTAAACAAAGTTTGGTTAAATATATTAATGAGGAAACCAAACTTTGTGGTTAGAACACTCACAGTATTCCAACATTATTATGTCTTGTCTAACCTTTTCATGACCTTGATATTTGGATTGGGGGTAGAATGAGTGTTTCAATTTTAAGAATTCTTTCATTTTTCTAAAGTAGGAGTTTTGACACTAAGATTGTAAAATGTCAGAAAAGGTATTATCTACATAATAATTTTGTCTATGGAAGACATGGTGAAAAATTCCTAATGATTTTGCCTATGGGCATCTCATAAATTTACAATCAAAATAAAAGACCACTAAGTCGAGCTTGATGGCATAAGAAACCACTAAATAAAAGAACCAAAAAAACATAGGTAGTAAAAAAGGTTAAGCAACAAAAATTGAAAACATTTTTTGAAAATTGAGTGAACTGCAGGTAGTAAAAGATGGTGACAGTTAATGTACCTATTAAGAGCAAAGCTCCATCTCAAATTTTCTTCAATTTCTTCCTCATACCAACAACTCTTCCTGTATCCATTCAGCACTGAATGTCCCTTGCCATTCACTCCATTTCCATTCGCATTCCCATTCCCGTTGTTGGTTTCATTGGAATAAGGAATATCGCTCATTTTTCTAACTTAGATATCCCAAAAAATACTTCGCAAAACAGGATGAGTCTGTGTGTGTGTGAGAGAGAGAGATATAGAGAGAGGTAAGTGATGGAGAAGTCAGGAGGGGTTTCACAATATAAGAAGGAAAAAGGTGGCAGCCAAATCGAAAGGTACCATGATTTAGGGTTGGATTAAAAACCAGAGAAAAGAAGTAAAGGGAAATCTGTTGAAGTGGTTGTGCTTGAGAACGTCACAAAAGCATGCAGCCCCAACATATCTTCATTGGAATTCGTAAAGTAAGGGAAAACTGGGACTATTTTTAGGATTTGGTTGCGTGGATTTAATATCTTGTTTTTTATTCGCAAAACAGTATCACGTGATTGAAATTGTAGGCATGCAAGTAGTTCCTTTAGAAAGACGCAAACATGTACAGCACGGGATTTTTTGTAATTGAGGGATGGTTTGGTTTTGACGTCAACTAGGGGTTTTCACAATGTTATTTTCGAAAACGACTCGCTTCAAATTATTTCAGCTTTGTGGGATTCTGCTATTAACATATCGTATGTTGGTGATGTTATTGAGGACTCTAAAATCCTGTTGAAATCAATCACTGCGGCTTCTTATACCCACGTTCGTCGTCAAGCCAACGATACTGCTCATCGAAGCCCACTACACACTTAGAAATGCTGGTCCTTTTGTTTGGTTAGATTCCCCTCTGGGTTTTTTAGCCAATGTCCTTCTCGAGGATGTCCTCTCTATAATGGACTGTGCATTTGCTTCTTTTTGTATTTCTTTCTCTTTCATCCATGAAATGAAAATCTATCATTTTTATCAAAAAAAAAAAAAGAAAAGAAAAAGAAATACGCAAACATATCGATGCTATTATATATGCACGTGTCATGGTCATACTATGTATGCATGTTTGGTAATTTTTATTTCTTTACCCAGTGATGTTCAAAATAGTGCAATCTACAATCAGAAAACTTGAACTCATGTGAAACAGGATGGATGTACTGTTCTAACTAATTGGTTTTATTGGTATACATTTGATGATATTAATTTTAGAAGTTAAAAATAGGGTATTGGAGGATGGAGAAAAGGGAGAAAAGGGGGGAAAGGATAAAGATGATGATGAGGGGGTGACAACAATCGAAAATTCTGGTTATACTCTTTTTCTTCGAGAATGTGTGCAAATCTTGGTTGAAGAAGAGAGAGAGGAGCGTGCACTGGAAACCATCATAACATTCTCTTTGCTTCAAAAGATTTGGAGGGCGTGCTATGGCAGGCGCACTCATCATAACCCTCACCATTTACGCATCAATTCTCTCCCCCAAACAGGAAGCGTTAAAAGTTCAACTCCATACCCTTCGTAAAACATATACGTAAGAAATAAAAGATTATAGAGTTTTTATCACAAATAGTCCTTGAATTTGACACACATCATTAAGATGATCTTTAAAATTGAAAATTGTAGTTCTTGAAAATAGGTTTCCAAATTAACGTAGTCCTTATGTCATAATTCTGTAAAAAAATTATATTATAAGCTGGTGTGGCACATAAATGAATCCCATAAAATTTACGAGTTTTTATCACAGATGATCACTGAAACTGAAAATCGATCAATGTAGTCCTTAAAAATAGGTGTCATAAATCAATATGGTCTTTCTATCACAATTCTGTCAAAATTTAATTATGTGCTCATGTGAGTTTAATAATTTAATGATCAATTAAAAAAATTGCCAAAATACCTTTTTGCACAATGGAATTATGTCAATGCAGAGCTCCCCGTTCTCCGCATCACTAAGACCACTGGAGAAGCGCCCAATAAGCTCTCCAAGATTAAGGTTATGAGGATGTCAATCGTCAAAATGTTACGGTAATTTCATAGAATTTGTCGCCAATCCAAGTAGTCACTAAATGTGGTCTCGATCCTGGTCAAATTTGGTGAAGAGTGTCGAAGGTCGTTAAGATGGATGTCCTAAGCATTTTTTTATTTTTATTTTCTTTAGAGAAGATACTACTGAAGGCTACCATAGATGGAGGTAGAAGAGTGTGGGATGGGATCGGAGGTGATTACGGGCTTGAGTTTTTGGATTGACAATTTTTTTAATTAATTATTAAACTATTAAACCTATTTCTAATTTAATTAGACATGTGGATTCCATTTATGTACTGCATCAGCACAAAACAATTTTTTTTGACAAAGCTGTGACAGAAAGACCACATTGATTCGAGACACCTATTTCTAGATTGACATTAATCGATTTTCAATCTCAAGGACCATCTTGATAGTGTGAGTCAATTTCAGGGGCCATTTGTGATTTTTTTTTTTTAAAAAAAAAAGACTTATGGGCCCACTTATGCGCCACATTAACACATAATAGAATTTTTGACAAAATTGTGAGGGAATGACCACATTGATTTGTAACACCTATTTTTAGGGACTACATTGTTCCACTTTCAATTTTAGAGACCATCTTGATGGTGTGTGTTAAATTCAGGGACCATTTGTGATAAAAACCCAAAATTTAAATGGAAGAAGTTCTGGCCCTAGCTACCTACCAACTTGCTATTTAGTTTTTACTTTGGATAATGTTAGGGAAACGTAATTTTTAAATCAAATTTTGTAAACAAAATGATGTGGTTGTTGATGATTAGATTATTACTTAAGTGTTGATTAACGTACTTATTTCCTATGAGTAATGCTATGAAGACTAAACTTATAGACTAAAATTGCAAATTAAATGATGTGTCACCAATAAGAAATGAGCACGTTTATCAATGTTTAAGTAATAATCCAATCATCAACTTTCATGTCCTTTAGTTTACAAAACTTAGTCTATAAATTTAGTCTTCCTAGCATTACTCATTTCCTACTGGTGACACATCATTTGATTTGTGAGTTTAAAATTTTAGCTTACCTAGCATTAGCCTTTACTTTTTGACATGTTATTTGAATATTAGAAGATGTCTGTAAGTTATTTGGAAATTATTTGTTAGGTTATATTATTTTAAGAGTTGTTTGTAAGACCATGGCAATATGAGCTACGACATGTTTACAAAAGAAAAAAAAAATTGTGGTAATAGTTTGCCAAAACTACAGTCTTGTTGTAGAATGAGGAAGTAATTATTTTGATAATCCCTCTTCTTGTTGCAAGTAGTTTATTTGAGATTTCCAAGCTTAGTGAAAATGGTACGTCACATCTACACACAAAATCACTCTGATCCAAATGTCATATGCTTTGTTTTGCTATAGCATGTCCACAAACTATTCAATCTTATGCAACAATTTGTGGGTATCATTAACGAGATCAAATCTTTTGTACTCAAAATTCTTTGTGATCTTTCTGTAACCTATTTCATTGTTGACTCTTGACCATTCATTTAAACTTTATTTTAATAGTTAAATAGGCCATTGAAAGGTCACAAAGAATTTTAAGTGCAAAAGATTTGAACTCTTAGTTAAGGGGGTCCAAGAGAGTCCACCAGTGTCGTAAGGTTGGCAATAGAATGATGTGTGAAAGACCAAATAAAAAGTAACAAAAGAAAAAGAAGAACAAGATAAAAACTTATGTGCCCACATAATTACTATGGTGGAGGAGAGCATAGGAGAGAGGCTCTATATTGAGAAGTGGTGGCATTCTATTTGATGCAGGCCGGCTATGAATACTAAGGAAATCATTCTTGTTACTTGCAGTGTGTTTTGGTTTGGGGGTGATGATGGATTCGGCCAAACTCTTGTTTTAGAAAGGTTATGATGACCTCAAAGGCCTCAAGCTCCAACTCTGAGGTCCCCGGGATAATATTGTGTTGCCCTAATCTTTTGCTTGCTTCCTTCTCCCTCTTCAAGACCTGTAAAAATCATTGCACTGGCCTAAGCTTTGTCACCCAACAAATCATATGACATGATTTTATAGATTTCTTTTTTGCTTGCCTTGCTGCACATAAAATGATGTCTCATCTTCATTTCCCATAATGATTCATGTCATGACTTTGCTTTGTTATATTATGTGTATCTTCTTCGTTTCTAGTCAAGTTTGAACTTAAATGTTGACGATTGGATCAGATTTGCATCGGAAAGTTAAAACTCATATATAACTTTTGAGTTAAACTAAATGTTATATATCTGTTTTTTTAAGTAATTAGAGTTATATTTAAAATTTCCAAAAATTATTTGAGTGTAAAGGTGAATGTCATGCAAAGAGAAAAACTTCATTCCAACAAAAAAAATTTAACATTTGAGTCACATGTAAAATTTAAAATTTATAATCAAGTGCATGAGGAGAAAATAAGAAACTCAAACCCATGTACCACCACATTTGAACTCAAATATAAAAAATATAGTGTAATGATTTCAACTATTGCATTTGATCATTTCATTGAGGAGAAATATAAAACAAGAAAGATGCACTTTGTGAAATATTTATGATTTTTTTTTTTTTTAAATCAAAGAAGATCTCAGGAACGGTTCGATATGCATGACTTCATTTTTCTAACAATTCAGAGTTAAACCAGGTATTGTTTAGTAATTTCAAAAATCTAATATTGATTCGTTTGTTATTGCTTAAAATGAGGTTGGGGTTTTTGAAGAACTTGTTCTTTAGGGAGTTGTAAAGTCTGGGAATTGATTTAGAAGTATGTTTCTACTACTCATCAGATTCGTAGCTAGATGAAGATAGGAGAGAAATTTGGGAACCATAAAGCTAGATGGGTCTCTTTTCCATGCGAATCATAAATCTACAAAGCCACCTTGTGTTATTGATAAATCTACGCAACTTCCTAATGCATTCATAGTTATATGTGTCTGTCATCATTAGGTTAATTAATTAGAAGTAGAATATATGCCCTATAACTCTTCCAAATGGGAATGGAAGAGAAGAGCAAGTCAAACGTCGCAGTGAGTATATAAACTTAAGAATTATCCTTTTAGGAAAATCAAGAAGAGCAAGATGAAGGAACCTACGCTACCAAATATTTTAGGAGAACCAAGAAGACCAAGATGATTTTTTTTATAGTTACTTACTCAAATTTATGTATTTTGCAGTATTTTATTGTTAATTTTAGATACATTTGTTTATTATTTTTAGGGTAATTTTTTTTAGACCCAACAATACTCTTTATACACCTAGCTAAAGAAAAAAACTTTCTCTGTAATTTCTATATTTACCC
The DNA here is from genome assembly GCF_041283825.1 of Pyrus communis. Classification (NCBI taxonomy): domain Eukaryota; kingdom Viridiplantae; phylum Streptophyta; class Magnoliopsida; order Rosales; family Rosaceae; genus Pyrus; species Pyrus communis. The sequence continues at coordinate 12,202,029 of NC_142580.1, forward strand.
CTTATACTAAATAAAATAAGAAAATGAAAATTAAATATCTTTCTACACCCATTCAACCGAGATAGCACCCACATGCAGCACCACCACTCAACCACCACTTCAGACCTCCCTCTACTTTCTCCTGCATATAGAAGTTCGGCGGGATTGCTAAATCAACCATCGCCTTCAACAACCCGACCCAACACAAAATCCATTTGACTCCATTTTGGACTTCTGCAACAAGTCGCTTATGGAGTCGACGATGCAACTTAGTTTTGCCTCTTAACAGCAAGGCCCTATCACGCGCAAGAGAAGAAGGAAAGATTCACTGAACGTTTGGTGGAGTATCCACCGCAAAGAATTGGTGGGTGTGGGAGAGGTGGGGGGAACACACTGAGAATATCAGGAAACAAATAGTCGGTAGGAAGACAGACCCAACAAATACAGGAGGAGCCAGCGGAAGGCGAGAGAACAGTCGGGAAATGGGTATGATGAGCTCTTCTTTTTCCAGTTTATTTACGTTTATAATTTATGAAGGTAAACTAAAGAGTTTAGGTAACAAAATATTAAAGTTGGGTTTAGAGAGAGGAAAACTTGTCCAAATAAAATTTCTCTTATTTTTAATATACCACAAAATTAAGAGTGTTATTAGACCCACCACTTCAGTGTCTTATTTTTTCATCCACATGATAATCTCACCTACCATAAAAAAAATAAAAAAATAAAAAATAATTTTCCCACACACCCTTATTTCCAAAATAACCGTAATATATATTTTTTAAATAACTCTAATCCATCTTTGAATAATATTTATAAATAAATATATAAAAACAAAAAAGATGAAAGAAAATGCAAGACCTAAGACCTTTACATTCATCATATTCTTCAAACCACGCGTGTCCTTCAAATCATGGCATCCATTTCATAATATCTTTTCCTACTAATCCCAAATCTGCCACCTCGATCTCTCTCTAGATCCCCACCCTCTATTTTCACCGAGTTCCATATCTATGGCGGAATATTCCCGATAAACCCTAGTACTTACACCTATTGCCGCCCCACAGAGACTCATTTTCCCAAATCACTCTTCTTCTTCCTTTTCTGTCAAAGCCCCAAATCTCACCCTCAAGTCTCTTTTGCCTCCATTCAAGTTTCTCGCCCTTGTCTAGCACACACCCATTCCTTCCTCCAACCTTTTCGTCAATTCTAGCCCAAATCTTTCCTGGCCTCTCTCCACCGAAGGTACCACACCCAACCCACCATTATTTATTTATTACTTTAAATTATTGTTTTTTTTTTCAAAATTTTAGTACTTAATTAAATAAGAGTTTAAGAATATTAACATGGGAGTCTTAACGAAACACTTCCGGTACTGTTTACTTTTAATGTTAAGAACATTTTTACTCTAAAAAGTCACTCCTGGTACTATTCACTTACAACCCATTTTTGTCATTTTGATTAAAACTTAAAGTTTTCAAACCATTTTCATCAGTTTTCCTTAGTAACATTTCATTAAATGGTGGGGAGGGAAATAAGACATAGGGGTGGGAATATCAGTGCTCAAAATTAATTGAATGTATACATGAGTTTATAATATATATTACGAAAGAACAATAAACTTTATGTATGAAAAAGTTTAAGAATATTAAAAAAATCTATAAAATATATAGAATTTCATAATTACGTTTCAAAATTTTCGAAATTACTCAAATTTAAAGTTTATAATTTGAAAATTGTGATCCAATCCGATTTGATTCCTAAATTTTAAAATGAAAATTAGAAACATCATTTTCAATCCAATCCTTCAGAAAATCACCTCTAGACCAGATTCATGTACGTTTATGTTGGAAAACAGAGCCCAATAGGCCCAGGTTGCAGCTCAACGCTTCCACCCCTGTAAAACCCCAGGCGGCATTTTCTAAGGCCTCTACTGTATTCTGAATCTCAACTTCTCTTCTCCTTGTAAAATCTGCACTTGCGCTTTTTCTTCTCACCCAGGTATTCCTTCTTCCCTTAATTTCTTTTTCTATTTTTATTTTACCACTTGGGATTTAACTAAGCTTATAATATTGAGAAATTTCTCCTTTTTTCAATGGAAAATCGCTCTTTTTTTTTTCTGAAACCCATTGCAGTTTTCTCTTACCCTCTTTATTTTCTGCCTAAACTCGCTTAATTTTTTTGTAAATTTTACTAATTTCTAGCTTTAATTTTTTTAAGGAAGTCTAAAACCTTGTTTCATCTGTTGATTTTTCTTTTGGGGTTTTGGGATGTTTGTGTATGTCTTTGAGGCCGACGTAGTAAAATGTTGAGTTAAGTTCAGAGGAATCGGAGTTGTGGGTTTTGAGTAGGGTTTAGATCAACTATACCGGAAGTGAAGGTTATTTATTGATTTTATCTGGATTTTTAAATTTTTAATCTTTGCATTGAAGGTTGGTAGGCAAGTATGTGTCACAGACTTGAGACAATGGAGATAAGCCTCGAATGGAAATTCCCGTAACAGATTGACATTATTGTGGGATATATTCTGCATTTGAGAGTCATTAGGAAGTGGGTTCCAATGATTTGGTTATTTCACCGTACCTGTTCATTGTAATCTTCATGGAGGAAGGTTTATGCTGTAATGGGTTTTCGTGATTAAAACAAAGATAAAAGATGATCCTTTCGTACAAGTGTAATAGTTGTTGAGGGTGTTGATTGGATGGTGAAAACAAACTTAGCTTCTTCTCCATGAGTTAACGTTCTTTATTTGAATTACTTCCTTTTGGTTAGTGAAGTGTTTTTTTTTTTATATTTTTTAAATTTACTTCCGTTTGGTTAGTGAAGTGCAGGCATGAACAATGATATAGAATAGCCATTTTGTTGCTGAAGTAAAGCTATTATGCAATAATTTATGGAACTTTGCAGTTTGGTTGTTATGACGTTTAAATTTTAGACAGTGATTGCTTTAGCTACCATTTGTTTCTTGTTATCTATGGCATTTCCTAAGTTGGTTATTATGAAGTTCTAACAGATGGAGTACGTGAGCCCAGAAGGTCTTCGCTTAGATGGTCGGCGACCCATGGAAGTATTTTTCCATCTCTCAATTTTCCATTGTGTTGAATCATCACCAGTATAAAGTTTCAATTATTTTTATAAAATATTTTTTTTTCTGTGATCCCAGATGAGACAAATTCGAGGAGAGATTGGTGTTGTGGAAAAAGCCAATGGGTTCTAATTACTAAAACCTTGATTCTTCTTTTCTAATCTTTGTAATTTTTTTTTTAAAGTTGATCTTTCATATCAAATTTCAGTTCTGCTGTGTTTGAGATGGGAAACACCAAAGTCATTGCTGCAGTGTATGGCCCTCGAGAGGTTAGCTAATTCTTTTTTCTTCATTCTATAATTTCGAGCTAAAATTTTAATGAACTTGTGCGTGGTACTCATTATTACTTAAAATGTCTTGTCCAATTTTCAATTTAAATTCATTTAAACTGTTAATATACTTTTGTTTTCTAGATCCAAAATAGGAGGTAGCAGATGAATGACAAGGCACTGGTAATAGTTCATCTAATTCTCTGTATATTAAATTTATCTTTGTTGTGGTGAATATGATAAACGGAACAGGATGTATTATATTCGTAAATGTAATGTCGTAGCCATTGTTAATAAGTTTAGGTGCGGTGTGAGTACACCATGGCAAATTTTAGTACTGGAGATCGCATGAGGAAACCAAAGGGTGATAGGTGATATATTCTATTCTCTTTCATTTTCATACATACGTGTTGGATCGTCTTCAATTTACAATTTAACATCAGAGTGTTGTATCCATAACTAAATTAAACTATATAACTAAAATGTACATTTTTATGCTCTCAGACGATCCACAGAGATTTCTCTTGTTATTCGGCAAACCATGGAAGCATGCATTATGACACATTTAATGCCTCGGACTCAGGTTCCACTGATGCATCTGGGGAACTTTTCTTCCATGAATGTTTAGTTTGTTCTTTATTGAGCCTTGTATCCGTTTGTTGCAGATTGATATTTTTGTGCAAGTTCTCCAAGCAGATGGAGGTAAATCCCAGTGCCTCGTTGCAGTCATAGGTCCTATATGATAATGTACTTTCGGATTATGTAATAAATCAATGCTGCCCTGTTTCCTTCTATGTGTGAGTGCAATGTGCATATTTGGTCCTGTTTCATTCAATATATTTGTAGATCCAGGCTTACTTTCTGAAAATCCAAAGCCTCCTCTGTTCATTTCATGTACGGGTACTATGAACCACTTGTATTTGAATTTAAAGTTGTTAGTTTGTGTTTTTTAACTACTATTGAGGTAAGTCGTGTTTGAGGGTCAAACTGCGCTGCAGGGAGTTCGTTAATAGTTATTGCTTTTGTTGCATCTTATTTAAATAGAATATGTGATCGATAGTGTTCACAATGTACCATGGTTGTCCCTGTTATCTGTGTTTCGGTTATAATATTTAACTATTTTGCAAATACTACCGGATTTCAACAGGTTACTTCACTGTTTTACTTAAAGAATCGAAAGATCTATCCGTGTGTTTGATTTTTATTTTATTTTTGGCAGGAACTAGATCAGCATGTATCAATGCTGCAACCGTGGCTCTTTCAGATGCTGGAATTCCAATGCGTGATCTTGTTACTTCTTGTAGTGCCGGTTACCTTAATAGCACACCTCTACTTGGTAAATTTTTACGTTACTTTATGCTTGTACAGCTCCTATAATGCCATTGTACTAGTATGATATTGTAATTCTCATGTGAGCTTATTGTCACTGGCTTGTCAGATTTAAACTATGTAGAAGATAGTGCTGGAGGTGCTGATGTCACTTTAGGTATTATGCCGAAGTTGGACAAAGTTACTCTTCTTCAGGTAATCTGTCGTATGTGTTTCGCAATATATTCTCACAAGCTTAAGTTACAATTATATTGTTAGTTGGCATCTACAGTGTCTTCTCTAGCACCTTTTGTAAACCATTTATTCGTGATGATCTTTGATGCAGATGGATGCTAAATTACCATTGGATATTTTTGAAAATGTAATGCAACTTGCAATTGAAGGCTGCAAGGCAGTTGCAACATATATTCGAGAAGTAAGCACCTTCCTGCTTTATTTTCCGCCCGTCCAGTGATAAGTTCTGCCTTGTCATGTGGCCTCTGTTTGAATGACAGGTATTACTAGAGAATACAAAGCAATTGGAGTATCGACGAGGCACTTAGTTTCAAATCATGGTAAGGCCATGTACATCGTTTGCTAATTGTTTTGGAAATTTGATACGTTTTAACAGTCACGGACAGTCACCCACTTACACCGGTTTCAAAGTTTTATTTTGTATCCGCCTGTAGATTTATGGTTGTGCATATGAAGTTGGAGGCGGTTGTAACATGAAGACGGTGTTTGATGGAGGAACTAGGCATAAAAAATTAAGCACACTCGGTTGAAGTAACGAGAGAGCTGTTTTTAGATTCTGAAAATTGTATTTGTAACATCTACAACATGGGCTCTTCTTGTAAATGAACATCCTGACTACAAGATTTTATATCAAAGAAGATCCGTTTATTTCAAAGAAGATACATGTAACCAAGGAAGTCCATAACTAGGCTGACCCTCATTCGGAAAATGTTCTCCGTGGTCACTCACAATGAGGTTGGATATTAATTAAAGTGAGGAATGAATATATATGATTTTTAATATTTTAATTTCAACGATTTATTATGCTTTTTTTTTTTTTTTTTTTTTTTTTTTTCTATTTAAAAATTTAGGAATTTTTATTTGAACTCATTTAATCTCTTTTTACATCTAGCTTACTTTTTACGAAAGAAGATCCTCACATCTTAGTTGTTTATTGTACATTGTGTGGTTAGTTTTCGACAGATATTATTTGTGTTTAATTTTAAATTAAAAAAAAGTCAAATAATTTCTAATCGCGTGATGCACGATGAATAACTAAGATGTGGGGATCCCTAAGATTCTCATAAAGTGGATCCAGATGGGATCCAATTCCACTCTTTACACCAATATTATTTTTAATTAAATTGTTAATATCTATTTAAACTTAAATTTACTACCTAACCACTCTCACAAATCCAATTCAAAAATGTTAAATTTATTTTTACACCTATTTAAAATATAAAAGATCAAAATCAAATGAAAAGAGCTGGCATGCGAAAACAATGACACAAAGTATGTAGCTGTTGTTGGTTTGGCTAATTAGAATTTAGATTGCAGAGCAAAGACCAATATTATCAGTATGATATCATACAAATGCATACATGAAAAACATAATTAATCAATATTGTCTATTATCTAACTATTAGAATCTTCAACTCTCATTAGGTAGTAGCAGTTGGATATGTAATCCAATGAAAATAAAGCACGATGTTACGATCGTGTTATGTAATTAAGAAGTAGAAGACTTGCTAATGGTGTCCAAAAAGAACGAGACAAGACTTGGTATACTTATACAACTAACAGTTATAACGCTGGTATATGTCATATAAATCAATAATTCAACTCTTGCATAAATAGATTTATACTTTAATTGGTGGATTTAAAATTTCAAAATTACCATCTATCTGTAAAAAAGAGCTTGTTTTCTAGATGAAAGTGTCTTAGGGTTTTTGCCAGAACAGAACGTGGGAGAAAAATTACGTAACGGTTATTTTTCTTGTAATTTTATCATGTACTTGATGGTAATTATGTAATAGGGTAATAAAAGACATTTCACATTTAAAGTAAGTTGGGTGTAAAAAGAGGTTATTTGGATTCAAATAAAAAATTTCCAAAAATTTAAGGGGAAGGGATGCTACCTCAACCCAGTGCCAGAGCATACTGCAAATTTCTTTGAGGATTTATAGATGAGTTCTACAAATTGCCCACCAAAATGGATCGTCAACACAGGACTCGAACCTAGGCATTTTCCTAGTGAAGAGAACGATCTTTAGTAACTCAACTAACTTTCGTTGGCAATGATATTGCTACGTTTAACCTAATTAAGAGGAGAAAAAGATTTGAACTTGGAACGTAATAAGTTGAAAATGAAATCTTTATCCACTAATAATTCACCACTTGCTACCCTATAAAGATGTTAATTACTGTAACTAAGTATGTAAATGGTGTTTTTTTTAAAACGCTTTGGGCATCTTGTGTCCTCAAGTTGATTGATGAGCCCATAAAAAAAAAAAAAACAAGATTAAACGTCTATTATTTCAAAATTTAAATCCTAATAAAGGGACCAAACATAGGAATCCAACTGGTTATCGTTTGATTCCACGGTCAATTGCAGGATCCCTATTGTTAGAGGATGAATACCCACAAATTCGTGGTGCTTTTACCAAGTACAAGCAGTTTGGACCCTCAGGTATGGTATTTTGAACTTGCTTGAAAATATTTTTAGAAAGATACGTAATTTAGTCATAAACACTTACACTGAAAACGCTTCATGTCAAATATTTAGAAGGTAAATCTCAAGTACTTTCTGGAAAAATATTTAGAAATGCTTCCTCAAGAACTTAAAAGAGCTTCGTGAAATAATAAAAACCTTGCAGATGATAACCCTTAACAATTGTACGTTTTCTTCCAAAAGTTGTCAAAAATGCTTTTGAATATTTCAAATCATTTAAAAAAGACCATATACATTGTGGAAGGGATCAAGATATTTTTGTTTTTAGGGAACACCATAGTTAATCATATTAATTTGGCTGACCAATATTATGTTTAAGGTAGCGATTAAATTGTATATTTGTATTTGATCCATGATTTTGTCAACTTATGTGCTTAAACAAACGAGATCATTCTAACATTATTACGTCGACAAGTGGATATAGAAATTTGTAATGAATTTTTTTAATCGCTGTCAGTGTGCATGAATAGATAGAATGAAAACAAAGACATAGACCTGGTTTGGTACTGAGGTGATTCTGAAAAAAGCTGGTATCAAAAAAAGATGGGAGCTGTTTTTGTGTTTGGTAAACATTCAGCTTCAGCTTTTATTCACAGTTTTGGGTGAAAAAAAGCCAAAAACAAGAAGCTGCAAAACCTAGCTTTGAAAAATCGGTTTTTTTTCACATCTGTTTTACATAAAAGTTTACCAAACACTATAATACTGTTTTTTTTTTTTCAAAAACACTTTTACAAAAAAGTTTACCAAACACTCTGCTGCTTTATTTCACAGCCGCTTATTCTCACAGCACAGCAGAATCAGCTTTTTTTCAAAGTACAGCAATACCAAACCAACCCATAGTCATGTGGTACGCTATTGAGTAGTGGATTTGAGCTCCGGCCTACCAATTCTTTGAGAACAGTCCGGTTCTTAAAGTTAGAACAATTCCTCCTGACCATCTCAACAGTGGACATGCCTAAACGCAGACCAAAAACTAGCTAGTTGTAGTACAATAAAACAAAAACTTGGACGGTCAATGTGATGTTTTTCCTTTATGATTCCTTATTTGCATTTTAGTTGTTTTATTCATTAGGCAATATGATTAATGAATGCAACAATTGAAAACGCAAGCAGATTGTGTTTAGCATATCTTATAATCCGTGAATAATTGCATTGCAATTTACAAATGAGTACCTAAGTATTATCATATTTACAATTCGGAAAAGCAACTTTAACATTAATTAATCCACAAATTATGAAACATGTGCCATATCAATCAATGACTAAAGCTATTGACTAATATCTACTTTCCGGCCAAAAGTTATGAGACAAGGATTATCTGCCCTTTCATTTTCAGTGTCCTTTCATGCCTTTTTGTTTGTGTGGTCACAGTTAAGGCACGTCAACATTTTATATTACTATTCATTTTTGTCTTATTATTTCTATAAAAAAATAATATAAAATGTTGACGTGTGCCATATCAACTTTAACATTTTTATCTTACAAATGAGTACTTAAGTATTATCATATTTACAATTACGAAAAGCAACTTTAACATTAATTAATCCACAAATTATAATCCATGAAACATGTGCCATATCAATCAATGAGCAAAGCTATTGACTAATATCTACTTTCCGGTCAAAAGTTATGGGATAAGGATTGTATGTCCTTCAATTTTCGGTGCACGTCAACATTTTATATTATTATTCATTTTTGTCTTATTTCTCTATAAAAAACAATAAAAAATGTTGACGTGGCTTAACTGTGACCACACAAAATAGGAGGGCACGGGAGGGCACCGGAAGTGGAAGGGCAGACAATCATTGTCCAAAGTTATGCCACAAGTTTTCTGCAGGTCAATGATCAAACTTAAAATACAACTAGGGACCATAAAACCAATTGGTAATATGAAGAGTAGTCCAACCTCTTATAGAGAAATGCAATGTCCATTTTCCCATCAATGTAGGACTCATTATATGAAAAGTAGTCAAACCTCTTATAAACTCATGCAAATCCCTTCTCCCATTAATGTGGGACTCATTCTCAACACGCCCCCTCACGTGTGGCGAAATTTCAAGCCTAACACATGGACAACACAACGGGATGACGTGGAGCGCGTTTGGCTTCACACGTGGGACAACCTGCTTTGATACCATGAAGAAAGTTGAGGTTCCACCATAAAATCAATTAACAATATAAGAAGTAGCCAAATCTCTTATAAGCCCATGCAAGATCTCTTTTCTCATCAATATAAGAAGTAGCTCAATCACACACAGAGGAATGCACCAGAGGCCTTGGACCCAAATTCAAATGGGAGGAGAAATATACCGCATGGGCAAATGGGCAATCACTAAACACATGTAGTGCCGACTCAGAAGACGAGTTACAAGGAATACAAATATTGTCCACCGCCACCTCTTTTTTCTCCAAATTAGCGCGAGTAGGTAGAATGTTGAGGCAAACCCTCCAAATTCACATTTTCACCCTAGCTACCAGGGAGATTAGCTTTCCATCGTAATTCTAGCTAGCTCAGTTTTTCAAAATATATAATGTTCTTAAAAAAGTGGGAATTCAGAACTTAATGTGGTGAGAATTCAAGACTAAAGCAAACAAATTTTCATCTTGAAATCTTCCAAAAATTTCCAATAAAGATGACACTAGAGTTTCTAACTTTATATCTTCAGTTTAAATCCTTGCACTGAAGTTGAACCAATCGATTGCAATTAGTCATTTAATGAGAAATTAAGATGTCTTATTCATAATTAATCAATTATTTGTTTACTTGTAAGACATTAAATCCATGGACTATAAACAAGAGAGACCACATTGTTTGACCATATTCATGTACCCGTAAAATGACAATTGACACATGTAATCAACATTTAATGATTAGTTGTTTACTTGTAAGACATTAAATCCATTGACTATAAACAAGAGAGACCACATTGTTTGACCATATTCATGTACCCGTAAAATGACAATTGACACATGTAACCAACATTTAATGAGATAAATTTATTAATAAAATGATTTTCATACACTTTTTCTTTCTAGTCATTGGTTTAAATAAGACAAATAGATTAATGGTCAAGATTAAATATAAGTGGGTACTAATATGCTAAAAAGGGTGTACGTTTATCATTTCTTACTTATTAATTGACATGTACATATTATTTGTCACATCATATAATTGTTAAAAAAATGTGATACCACTAGTAATTTCCTTTTACAATATGACCAGAAACGGACTATTTATGGAGGCTTGATACGTTCGCTTATTTGATATGCACAAGGAAAGCCATGGCGGCTTCAACTATGAAACTAACGCTCTTCTTACTCCCTTTGTTCTTCACCTTCTCCCTAATAATCTCAAGCCACCACCCACTAGATCCCTTAACCCCATCTGAATTCAAAAAGGTCCGAACCGTAGTGAAAAAATCATACCCATCTGGCCTCAAACACAACCTAACCTTTCAATACATAGGTTTAGACGAGCCAGACAAACCAGTCCTCCAATCATGGCTTTCATCAAAAACCAAATCAAATCCCCCTCCTCGACGAGCCTTTGTCATCGCACGCCTCCACAAAGAAACCCACGAGCTCGTGGTCGATTTATCCAATCGTTACATAATTTCCGATAAAGTTTACGGTGGAAATGATGGTTACCCTATGCTCACCAACGACGAACAAACAGCGGCAAGTGCACTTCCGTTTTCCTATCAACCATTTCTCGATTCGGTTAAGAAGAGGGAGCTTAACTTGTCCGACGTTGTTTGTGCCACGCTTACAGTTGGGTGGTTTGGGGAGGAGCATAGCAGAAGAGCTATTAAAATTCTGTCTTTTTATAAAGAGGGCACGGCTAATGTGTACATGAGGCCCTTGGAGGGAGTATCTTTGTTGGTTGATCTTGATGAAATGAAAATAGTGGAGTATTATGACAGGTCTAGGCTTCCGATGCCGAAGGCTGAAGGAACGGAGTATCGGCTGTCAAAGCAGAAGCCGCCATTCGGTCCGCCGCTGAATGGTTTCGTTATCAAGCAACCGAACGGACCCGGGTTCAAAATCGTCGGGCACAAAATAAGGTTAGCTTTACGTGAATTTACTTTAAGAGAAATGTGTGATCACAAGAAATTTCGCACAGAGGTTGATTATCTTCATTTCAACAAACCATTTTTATGTTTAACAGTTCCTCTTAATTCTGTTAGTACTTGTTCAATTCAGACTTGTGGCTGCAAAGAAACCCCAACTTATAAAGACGCAAAAAAGGTATATAAAAGAGAAAAACCTTGCATAAATTATTTTCATAAAAATAAAATAAAACACCCCAACTTATGATAATGAAGGTGGACCGGAAAATGAATATGAAAAATTAGTATTCGGTCTCTAGTATTTAATGTTCATTGATTAAGACCTTATTAGTTTTTAGATTTTGATCAAAGTTCTTATCATTAATATATTAATGAATTACATGTAAGTTACATAATTTTTATAATAAAAATTAGTAATTGATTTAGAGTTTTAATACTCACACCCTTATTAAACTACTAATTAATTTTCAATTCAAACATTTCTAAAATATAAAAAATAAAATTAGAGTAAGTTTGTATGTAAGATCCCACATCGACGACTTGAGGGTTGAGCCTGGGCCTTATATGTCCATGCCCACATGTACCTTTCAGTGAGGCCTTTTGGAGCTGCGGCTTACAGAAACAAAACCGTGCGGTAGCTCGTCGTGGGGTCAGACCGGTGCGCCGGGTTCCACCGCGGTCGAGAATGCCAAAGCGGACAATATCACTGCGAGGGAAGGCGGGATGCGACAATTTGGTATCAGAGCCGGACTCAGGCTCGCGCGGTGTGCCGACGAGGACGTCGGTCTCCCTAAGGGGGGTGGATTGTAAGATCCCACATCGACGACTTGAGGGTTGAGCCTGGGCCTTATATGTCCATGCCCACATGTACCTTTCAGTGAGGCCTTTTGGAGCTGCGGCTTACAGAAACAAAACCGTGCGGTAGCTCGTCGTGGGGTCGGACCGGTGCGCCGGGTTCCACCGGGGTCGAGAATGCCAAAGCGGACAATATCACTGCGAGGGAAGGCGGGATGCGACGGTCGAGAATGCCAAAGCGGACAATATCACTGCGAGGGAAGGTGGGATGTGACAATTTGGTATCAGAGCCAGACTCGATCCTTATATGTCCATGCCCACATGTACCTTTCAGTGAGGCCTTTTGGAGCTGCGGCTTACAGAAACAAAATCGTGCGGTAGCTCGTCGTGGGGTCGGACCGGTGCGCCGGGTTCCACCGGGGTCGAGAATGCCAAAGCGGACAATATCACTGCGAGGGAAGGCGGGATGCGACGGTCGAGAATGCCAAACGGACAATATCACTGCGAGGGAAGGCGGGATGTGACAATTTGGTATCAGAGCCAGACTCGATCCTTATATGTCCATGCCCACATGTACCTTTTGGAGCTGCGGCTTACAGAAACAAAATCGTGCGGTAGCTCGTCGTGGGGTCGGACCGGTGCGCCGGGTTCCACCGGGGTCGAGAATGCCAAAGCGGACAATATCACTGCGAGGGAAGGCGGGATGTGACATTGTACCCATTAAATTTTTATAAAAAAAAATTGATTTGTACTCATATTTAAATATACCAATTTGTTATATGAAAAATGTACCTCTTTTTAATATAAAATGTACCCATTTTTTTATTTATATATAAACTGCATTTAATCTTTTCTCTAATCTATTTGTGAACTTATATGGGTACATTCTATTTCGTTGATTTGAGAATGTTTCTATATCAAGTTTAATAAAAGAAATTTAATAATGTTATTAAGCTGAATATCTCTTTCTTTTTCCTTTTTTTTTTTGAAAAATGTACCAATGATTTGGTACAATAATTTTTTAGTTAGTTTTTATGAACGTACCCATGTGTATATATATACACACACAAAATATATTGGAAAGTATAATTTATTTTTAATCCCATAAATTATGAGGTTTTATTTTAAATCTGATTAATATAAATAGCTACAAATTTCATTTTTAAGTTAAAAATATAATAACCTACATAGAAATACATTATTACATTAATATTAGGAATTTTGATAAAAAACTAAAGACCACGAAGATTTGAGTAAAAAAACATTGGTAATTAAGGACCACATTCAAAGTGTCCCGAATGAGTATGGGCCAGTTAGCCTCAATTAGTTAAGTGTTAGGTTTGCTTTTAGAAAACCGACAAAAAGAACAATCTGTCTGGACAATGTAGAAGCGACATGTCACTTGAAATAAACAATGACTCTAAGAATTTATTTGAAAGTATTTTTAAAATAACTAAAAGCGTTTTTAGATAAAATATTTTTGGGTTCTAAAACTTTGCAGAATGCACTTTAAGCGTTTTTGCAATATTCACTTGCATTTTTGTTAATTGATACAAAAAATATTTTCACCAAAAACACTTTCAATCATTTGAAAATCATTATTCTTGACTTTAGTTGACTAGTTGGTTTGTCCCCCAGAATTTTCATATGACAACAAACTTGAACGATAAATATTCCACAAATTAGGCGTAGAATTGTAATTAGACATTACAAATTAAAATTTGCAACCTTGAGTCTTGACTATGTAATCACAAGACAAATGCCGGCAATGACCTGGCTAATGTACAATAGTGGAGCCATGAATTCTTTGGTGGGTGGGCTAAACTAAAATTATTACGAGGAGATCAAATGGTTAAATTTTTTTATTACTTACATAAAGTTACACAATAACAAGCCTGAAAGTAATAATTTAAAGTAAGAAATTTAACTATGAATAAAGCAAGTTTCAACTAGATTTAACAAAGAAAACATTTGAAGTTGCAACTTATTGTAGAAAGATACGTACATCATCAATCTTGTCATAACAATTTAACAAATAAATGAAAAAGTACCTATTCAAGTTAATGGAATTGAAATCCTTTGTTATTTCTTTTGAATCAATCTTTTCGGCAAGCTCTTTTTAATGTACACAACCATTGAATCTGCTAAAAATTCATTCTCTATCTTGTTGCGAAGTCTTGTTTTAAAGTACCATTGTACGAACTCTTAAAACTCTTAAAATTAAAGCAATAAACAAATAAAATCATCAAGACATAAGAATAAAATGGTCAGAAACTTACCTATTGATGAGAAAAATCAATAAACTTTCTCATCGGGACAAAGACTTTCTAAAAAGTGAAAAATCGTCAATGTTGTACCCCAAAAGTCAAAAAATAAAAAAAAACTACTCATATGAAACCTAAAATAATAAAATATTAAATCCATTTTTTAAAATTGGATGACTAGGAAATCTAAACTAATCACTATAGACTACTTCCTATAAACTAATAAAATAAAAAGACTTATTGGGACGTGTGTCTCATTGTGTGTAGTATTTGAAATATAATAATAAAAAATTTTGATATTGATTAAAGTAAATAATTTATGTAATATTTATTCACTCTTACTTTTTCTATAAGTAATCCTATTTTGCAAAACTTTTACTTATTGGATGGATTATAACAATTAAAAATAATATAATAGTCTAAATTATCAGTATTTTTAACCTTAAACAACTAAAATTCTCCCTATGCTAGAGCCCACCCTTAACTGTTACTGCCTCCGCCCTTGCTAATGTATACGTGTATTGTACATCTTTGTCAACTGGTGAGTCCTTGTCCTAATGGACTTAAAGATTGAAGCTCATTGTCTTGTTATGGTGCCGCATGGTATTGAATTGTTGATTTTAAAATATGGAATTATTGACTCGAAAATAAGGAAAACGATGGATCCATCTGGACCACTATGGTTATATATTAATGAGTAATATTAGGGAGATTAAATTTTTTAAACCAAATTTATAAATTAAATGATGTGGTTGGAGATGATTGAATTATTAATTAAGTATCGATTAACGTGCTTGTTCTTATTTGTGACACATCATTTAGTTTGCAAGTTAATTTAAAAAATTTAGTCTTCATAATATTACTCTATATTAATGCATAAAGGATGGGACATGGATCCTCTCCGGATCCATGCATCCTAATCCTAGGGATCCACCAATCCGGGCCATTGAAATTTGATCCAACGGCTAAAGTTGTTATAACTTTTAAAATGAACCCCTATTTATAGCCGTTGGATCAAATTTAAATGACCTAAATTGGTAGATCCCTAATATTAAGATGCATAGATCCGAAGAGGATCCATGTCCTAAAGATGGATCCATCTGGACCACTATGAATCCATCTGGACCATTATGGTGCCGCTAGGTTAAGCTTTACCAGTGCTTGATTTTTCCCCCTTCCTACGCAAGGCTTAAAATTTAGAAATTGGAGTATTGATCTGAACTTGACCCAACTGAAATTTTGGTTCATAATTTATAAATTTATAAGTATTTGTCTCTAAATTTGTCACAATGTGGAGTTTTAGTTCTTTTGCATAACACTGTTCAAATTTTTGTCTAAAATAAAGGATTACAAGGGGAAAAGAAAAAGAAAAAAAAAAGAGATGAAAATTTTAACTGAGTTATAAAAAAAAAAAAAACAAATCATTGATCTATATTGTGACAAGCTTAGAGCCCATGACTCAAAAATTTTTAGTTTATACACCAAATTCTAATTGAATCAAAATTCAAAAGCCAATACTCTATTTTTCTCATCAGAATGTGATCGCGACAGCCAACACTAACAATAATTTTTTCATATTTTAAAACATAAAAAGTAAAACAAAAAACAAAGAACATGGAGGTGGAGACTATACTATTAATTTTTAGTTTTGGAGCCAAAATTCATGTTGGTTTAAGGCTTAGCTTTAACTTACCTTCTATTCATTATGTTGTTTGTCTACAATCACTCATTAATTTTCTGATTTATAAGTCCAATATTCATTCAGCTGGGCTAATTGGGATTTCCATTTGGGATTTGATGTTCGAGCTGGTCCAATAATTTCGTTGGCATCAATCTACGATCTAGAAAAGGCTACATATCGTCAAGTATTATACAGAGCGTTCGTATCCGAGCTTTTTGTGCCGTACATGGACCCAACTGAAGAATGGTACTACAAGACCTTCTTTGATGCCGGTGAATATGGTTTTGGTCAACTGGCTATGCCACTTGAGCCCTTGACTGATTGCCCTGCCAATGCTGAGTTCTTGGATGCATACTATGCTGGGGAGGATGGTACTCCTGTTAAAATATCTAATGCTTTTTGCATATTTGAGCAACAGTCTGGAAGTGTCTTGTGGCGTCACACTGAATATGCAATTCATGGAGAACTGGTAGGGCATCAAATTGATTTTTAACTTCAAGTTGAACAAGTCCTTTCTTGTATTTCTTATCGTTGTTCATTTATTATGGTTGATTGTTAATTAAACATATCGATTGTCGCGTTACGTCATGCCATTAGCCGATGCAACATGCATGGTTTGAATGTGTGGTCCATTTTAGCATTTTCTTAACATGTGGAGAAAAAATTTGAGTCAAAACTTTTCCTGCCACGTTGCAGGTTGGGTGACACACACTATCTAGTTAAAATATAATATTTGTTACAAGTTCTTAATTCTGATTCAAAATATATTACACATTTTATGCCTGAATTTTCAACCGACGTTGTTTGCCACTGTGTTGTATTCTAACATGACAGATCTTGGTTTTACAGATAACGGAGGTTAGGCCAGAACTGAGCTTGATAGTGAGGATGGTCGCAACTGTTGGCAACTACGATTACATACTCGACTGGGAATTTAAGCCAAGCGGCTCCATCAAAATTGGGGTATGATAATTGATAAAGATGGATAGTATTTTAATTTGTTTGCCATCGATCGGCATAAGATTTTACATTCATTTTTTATAATAATTCAGAGAAAAAGTAGACATGGAGGAGTGAATAAATTGTCATTAGGTGTTTCTGCGTTGCAGCTAAACCATTTTCTTTTTCAAACAGGTAGGCTTAACAGGAATACTAGAAGTGAAGGCTGCAGATTACACTCACACTAGTCAAATAAAGGAGGATGCTTATGGTACATTGCTAGCAGATTATACAATTGGGGTGTACCACGACCATTTCTTGACCTATTACCTTGATCTTGATGTGGATGGTGAAGCCAACTCCTTTGTCAAAAACAATTTGGTGACCAAAAGAGTGACAGACAAAAACTCACCTAGAAAGAGCTATTGGACAGTTGAAAGTGAGACAGCTAAAACCGAATCGGATGCAAAAATTCAGTTGGGTTTGAAGGCATCGGAGCTGGTTGTGGTAAACCCTAACAAGAAGACCAAACCTGGAAACAGCATCGGTTATCGTCTAATTCCAGGGTCAATATCAAAAGCACTTTTAAACGACGATGATTACCCACAAATCCGAGGTGCATTTACCAATTACAATGTATGGGTCACACCTTATAACAAGTCTGAAAAATGGGCTGGAGGACTATATGCTGATCGGAGCCATGGAGAAGAAACACTGGCTACTTGGAGCCTCAGGTATATTTAAACAATTAATATTATTTAATTATAGATACTGTTAAGGATATCAAAATTTTAAATCAAATTCGCAAACCAAATGATGTGTATATGTGATCAGTAACAATTTTAGACATATGTTTGTGTAGATTTCTTTTGTTCTAAATTATGTGAAAATGTGCAGGAACCGAGAGATTGAAAATAAGGACATAGTGTTATGGTACACCGTGGGGTTTCATCATGTTCCTTGCCAAGAAGATTTTCCAATTATGCCAACATTAAGCGGTGGATTTGAGCTTCGGCCTACAAATTTCTTTGAGAGCAATCCTGTGCTTAAAACGAAACCTCCAAGTTCTAAGCATGTTAACTCCACAAAACAACCCTAATTTCAGTAGTTTTCGTTTTCTTTTTCCCCTACTAAGACTTTTGTAATATGTCAGTACCCAACAAAGATGTTAAATTGACTGTAATTTACCCCTTTTTTTTATTTTGTATAACTAAGGGAAATCTGATTTTAATATATCCTCAAGTGGATTCATGATCTTTTGTTTGGATAGCTTCTAGGATGTCAAACAATACAAGGACAACAGATTCAAAGCATACAACTATTGAGAATGGTAAAAAGAGATGGGCTTCAAAACTTGCGTATCACTAGCTTGCAGCTTATAGAGAAATGGTTGCTCAGACCCTATATAATTTGCATCTAATTTGGTACCCTAGATTCAAGGAAAAGTCTTTGTTCTCGAGTGTGAATCGTATTCTAATTATGGAATTTCAAACTTCTATAATTGAGATGCCATAAAAAAAATAAGAGTAAAATTCAATATCATAATAAAAGTCTAAAACCCATAATACACTCAGTAGTAAAAATAAACCCTTGCTCGATAAAATACGATTTGTGGCGCAAAAGGTATTTGAGCAACGAAATTTTAATACTCGTTGTGCAAAGTATATAAAGAAATAAATAGAATAAAAATTTTGCACAACAAAAGCTATATATTTCATCTCGCAGAGTCAATGTATTTTCTTTTTTATATTTTAAATTGTAAAAAGAAATTATTTTTTACACACCCTGACCGGAGTCAAGGCATGTTGGCCATCACCCGAACCAAAGTGTGAATGATGTAAAAATGTAAATAGATTAAAATCGAAACTAGAACTTATTTCAACTACTAAAGTGAGTGCGCAGTAGTGGGTAGAACCCATAGAATACAAATGTTCAGAGCATAGATGATAAATAGTGTAGTCGAAACTAGAAAAGTACTTAATACACAATGCGATAAGTTCCTACGTTTAAATAGGAATATGTCAGAGTCGTCGCTAATCCTCGCACGCCACATAGTAGGTCAGCTATCTGGTACCGTTTGGTACGTGGGACGGGACGGAACAGAGTGGGATAAGGCGTTCCGTCCCACGTTTGGTGCGCCTAAAACGGGTGGAACGAGCTGTTCCACGGGACGAGTTTTGGGTGAATTTTCATTCCACCTCACCCCCCTGGAACGACTCGTTCCACATCCGTGGAACACAAAATTATAACATCTCCGTCTCCTTCTTCTTCCTCCTTGTTTCCATCCGAGGGCATCTTTGCTCCCGCTCTGTTCCGTTCCGTCATGTCCCATCTCGTCCCGTTTCATTCCGTTCCGTCCCGTCCCGTCTGCATACCAAACGATACCTCTAGGACCTGGAGGGGCGAAAAACAGAAGGGTGAGTGGGCACAAAAATAAAGATTTATAAAATTCATTTATTTTCTGAACATACTAACCCCTCGTTGTGAAACATGTATAGTTTCTAGAAAATCATACTACGTATAGGTATGAAATCAAATGCAAAGCAATAGTAAATCTAGAAGCATGCCACATCACAATCTCAATAGCAATATAAATATATTATGTGCTCAACAATCTATACTAGCAAGCAAGTCAGAGTCGTCTAATGTGACCTATACGACTGCACCTATTGCTCATTAATCTATGCTAGTACACGAGTTAAAGTCGCCTAACGCGACATGTACGACAGAACTAGGTGTAATAATATACGCTCTAGTGCTACAATCATGTGAAGACTAGTGCTATTCGCTTTCACATACGAGTCGGAATTGCCTATTGCAATTTGTACAACAGGACTAGCACCTACTTGAATCCAAGGCGAGCGTGCAGTGGTAATGTGAACAACATGTGAAAGACTAGCCTGGCCCTGGGCTGAGCACTAACACTTGGGTGTAGCAACGATGAGTAGACTATATGAATGTAAGCATGCCATAATGATTCAACAACCTCAAACAACATAATAACCTTACCTGGACCTACCTGCGCATCCCGTAATTATTTTAGCATTTCACAACAGTACAACATTTATGAGTAGGTAAAATGCATATGAATATGCCATGACCATATATAAATCACAACCACATGATAACATTTTAAAATTAATAAAACATGGCATAAAATGCATAAATCAATTAAAAAGCATTTGTGGAAACTATAAAGTGTGTGTGTGTATACACAGATTGCTTAAGGGGAGGGATCCCCATTTTTCTAAAAAAATGGGAACATGCTCCCCACCGTTGGATTTAACTTTAATGAAATTGTGTGGTTGAGATTGTGTGGCCTGTGTTTTAATCTTAATCACACAATTTCATTAAAAGTCATCTAACGGTGGGGAGCGTGTCCCCATTTTTTTGAAAAAATGGGGATCCCTCCCCTTAAGCAATCTGTGTACACACACACACACACACACACAGAAACAAAAATGCCCACTCACTGATATATCGATGGATCGTAGCCCCCTATTTAAAATATAAAAGATCAAAATCAAATGAAAAGAGCTGGCATGCGAAAACAATGACACAAAGTAATGTAGCTGTTGTTGGCTTGGCTAATTAGAATTTAGATTGCAGAGCAAAGACCAATATTATCAGTATCATATCATACGAATGGACACATGAAAAACATAATTAATCAATATTGTCTATTATCTAACTATTAGAATCTTCAACTCTCATTAGGTAGTAGCAGTTGGACATGTAATCCAATAAAAATAAAGCACGATGTTACGATCGTGTTATGTAATTAAGAAGTAGAAGACTTGCTAATGGTGTTCAAAAAGAACAAGACAAGACTTGGTAAACTTATACAACTAACAATTATAACGCTGGTATATGTCATATAAATCAATAATTCAACTCTAGCATAAATAGATTTATACTTTAATTGGAAGATTCAAAACTTCAAAATTACCATCTATCTGTAAAAAAGAGCTTGTTTTCTATATGAAAGTGTCTTAGGGTTTTTCCAGAATAGAACATGGGAGAAAAATTATGTAACGGTTATTTTTCTTGTAATTTTATCCTGTACTTGATGGTAATTATATAATAGGGTAATAAAGACATTTCACATTTAAAGTAAGTTGGGTGTAAAAAGAGGTTATTTGGATTCAAATAAAAATTTTCCAAAAATTTAAGGGGAAGGGATGCTACCTCAACCCAGTGCCAGAGCATACTGCAAATTTCTTTGAGGATTTATAGAGGAGTTCTACAAATTGCCCACCAAAATGGATCGTCAACACAAGACTCGAACCTAGACCTTTTCCTAATGAAGAGAACGATCTTTAGTAACTCAACTAACTTTCATCGGCAATGATATTGCTACGTTTAACCTAATTAAGAGGAGAAAAAGATTTGAACTTGGAACGTAATAAGTTGAAAATGAAATCTAATCCACTAATAATTCACCACTTGCTACCCTATAAAGATGTTAAGTACTGTAACTAAGTATGTGTAAATAGTGTTTTTTTAAACGCTTTGGGCATCTTGTGTCCTCAAGTTGATTGATGAGCCAAAAAGAAAAAAGAAAAAAACATACAAGATTAAACTTCTATTATTTCAAAATTTAAATCCTAATAAAGGGACCAAACATAGGAATCCAACTGGTTATCGTTTGATTCCACGGTCAATTGCAGGATCCCTTTTGTTAGAGGATGAATACCCACAAATTCGTGGTGCTTTTACCAAGTACAAGCAGTTTGGGCCCTCAGGTATGGTATTTTGGGCTTGCTTTTACCTAAATTGTATATTTGTATTTGATCCATGATTTTGTCAACTTATGTGCTTAAACAAACGTGATCATTCTAACATTATTACGTCGACGAGCGGATATGGAAATTTGTAATGAATTTTTTTAATCGCTGTCAGTATGCATGAATAGAGAGAATGAAAACAAAGACATAGTCATGTGGTACGCTATTGAGTAGTGGATTTGAGCTCCGGCCTACCAATTCTTTGAGAACAGTCCGGTTCTTAAAGTTAGAACAATTCCTCCTGACCATCTCAACAGTGGACATGCCTAAACGCAGACCAAAAACTAGCTAGTTGTAGTACAATAAAACAAAAACTTGGACGGTCAATGTGATGTTTTTCCTTTATGATTCCTTATTTGCATTTTAGTTGTTTTATTCATTAGGCAATATGATTAATGAATGCAACAATTGAAAACGCAAGCAGATTGTGTTTAGCATATCTTATAATCCGTGAATAATTGCATTGCAATTTACAAATGAGTACCTAAGTATTATCATATTTACAATTCGGAAAAACAACTTTAACATTAATTAATCCACAAATTATGAAACATGTGCCATATCAATCAATGACTAAAGCTATTGACTAATATCTACTTTCCGGCCAAAAGTTATGAGGCAAGGATTATCTGTCCTTTCACTTTCAGTGCCCTTCCATGCCTTTCTGTTTGTGTGGTTACGATTAAGCCACGTCAACATTTTATATTACTATGCATTTTTATCTTATTATCTCTATAAAAAAATAATATAAAATGTTGACGTGGCTTAACCGTGACCACACAAAACAGGAGGGCATGAGAGGGCACCGGAAGTGGGAAGGCAGACAATCATTGTCCAAAGTTATGCCACAAGTTTTCTTCATGTCGATGATCAAACTTAAAATACAGCTAGGGACCTAGGGTCACCAATTTCATTGGTTAGATTTTCTCATCAAATAGTGAAGAAAGTTGAGGTTCCACCATAAAACCAATTGGCAATATGGAGAGTAGTCCAACCTCTTATAAAGAAATGCAATGTCCATTTTCCAATCAATGTAGGACTCATTATATGAAAAGTAGTCAAACCTCTTATAAACTTATGCAAGGTCCCTTCTCCCATTAATGTGAGACTCATTCTCAACACGCCCCCTCACGTGTGGTGAAATTTCAAGCCTAACACATGGACAACACAACGGGATGACGTGGAGCGCGTTTGGCTTCACACGTGAGACAACCTGCTTTGATACCATGAAGAAAGTTGAGGTTCCACCACAAAACCAATTAACAATATAGGAATTAGCCCAACCTCTTATAAGCCCATGCAAGATCTCTTCTCTTATCAATGTGGAACTCATTCATTACAAATAGTATGCTAGGGCACATGTTGGTGTTTATATATTACTGAAAAATGAAGTTAGATCGACATTTGAATACTCGCTACGATCGGAGTATTTCATCCATTAAAAAAAAGACTGAAAGAAATATATTTAAGAATGCGACTTCGTGACGTTGCAGAAATATTCAAACAAGATTGGGTGCTTCAACAACACAAAAACAAAACCCTTGGAGTATATCGAGTTAAAGATACCTCCAAAGTCCAGCATATGCTTCGATTGTCACTGTTAGAACAGGGTTGAGAATTAGACAATAAAAAGACTTTGAAACACATTAATACTTTTATCTTAAAGCGATATTTGGTCCCACTTTAACTTGAGTTTGGTAACAAGGTTAAAGCAAATCACTTCGAGAAAGATAAAGATAATGTTAATTGGCTCTTCGTTACTCTTAAGTCTTATCTAGTGCGCCTAGGACTAATTCCACTCACAGCATTAGAGGTCTTACCCGCTACCTATTCAAAAGGTGAAACACCTCAATTCGGCTATTAAAAAGGACACCAAGATCGAGGCATGATGACTGACATCTGGAAAGTAACGAAATCATAACATGCATATGATGTGTAAAAAGTACGAGTAAATTATAATCAAAATCTAAAACTAAATTAAATTAGTGTGAGAGTGCGTAGTGTGATGAACTCTTATTAAAATGCATACAATGTCATAGAATAGATAAAAGTGTAACAGAAAAAAGAATATTCTCATACTGGGTATGAAGAATATTTTACACTTAACAGGAAATAAATTTCCTGTATTAATTGAAGCGGATGTCAGAACCACCAGTGATCAATAGCTAGCCATATAATTCACTTACTAAGTCCTGAAGGGATGTAAAACATAGAGTGTGAGCAGGCAAAAATAAGGATGTACTAAAACATTTTCTTTTCTCAAAATAGTAACCTCCTGTTATAAACGCATATAGTTTCCAAAATCATACTTTGTAAGTATGAAAACCAAAGTGAATAGTGTAAAAGCAATTATACTAAGGGTACAGATAAATCACAAGTATCTCAACAATGTACCACAATATGTTTATTAAAATGCAAAGACACAAATCTATGCAAAAAGTAGGTACATCAAGAGGTTGTGTGTAATAATTTATGCTTGAGCTAGTACTTCACAACATGAAGCCGACGATAAGCACATCACATATGAGTTCTAGATGCAAGAGCAACTATACTGGCTTACACCAACAATGAATCAAAAGTGAGCGTAATGGTGCAATGTGAACATACACGTAAAATTGGTCTTGACCCAAGCAAATACTACAGTAATAGTGCAATGTAAAATAATTCATAATAATATTCTCCATACTGGGTTTGTCGTCATGCCAATCTCCATTTTCGTCGAATAGGCCATGTAAACCATTTCTTTGTTGCCTTCAATTCACCTTTTGGTGAAAATATTTATTGTTTTGATCACCTAAATGTAATCAATTCTCTCGGGATCGTTACCTCCAAAAGGCTTCCTCTTGAGCAAGTAAATAGTGGAGTTGCTTCTATAATTCTTTCCGTCGGGCAATGGTGGTATCGTTAAAAGGCTGGCCAAAGAGACTATTCAACTTATCCTTACTTGCTACAATATTGCCAGGGAGTCTTCGATGTCCACGGTTCACCCAATTGATCAATTGAACTCGAGTGGCCTTTATTTTTTCCGTAACTAGAAACATCGGCGAGCCTTCAAATTCAGCAGCTCACCCCAATTTTACAGCCTTTGTACATCCTTCCCTTGCCGTCTAAGCTTCCTCATAACAGAAAGATTTTTTGTACTTTAATATGCACTTTGCCTCCCAATCAAGTAACAGCGGGATATGATCTGAGGAGTTTGGCTTGAGTTGAAAACCGAAGCATTTGGAAATAAGTTTATCCACTCCTGGTTGACAAGAACCCAATTAAGTCTAACCCTTATGCCTTATCCACGTGTTGTTTCCCATGTAAACTTGTTTCCTTTATACCCTAAATCAATCAATTGACACACATTCATTGCATTGCAGAAACCCTGCATTTGTCGCTCATTACGCAGGTCTCCCCCTTCTTGCTTGTCGGCTTTTAGAATTTCATTAAAATCCCCTAAACAACACCACGGCAAGTTTGCATTTGCCTTGAGTTGTTCAAGCAAAGTCCATGACTTGTGTCTTTTCGCTTCCTTAGGATATTCATAAAAACAAGTAATCCTTCAATGTCTTGCATCCCTCAAACCACCAACCTCCAAATTGATATGGTTAGAAGAATAGGTTTGTAAGGACATGCTAACCTCATTTTTCCACATCACACAGAGTCTTCCAAACCTTCCTCTACTCGAGACCGTAAAAAGAAAATCATATTGCAGCTGTATTTTCAACCTCTCCATGTATTGAACTGAGCTTTTCATTTCGCATGGGAAAAGCACAGTGGGAACTTTAGTGAGAACAAGTATCTTCAGAGAATGAATTGTATGGAGGTTCCTAAGCCCTCGACAATTCCAACTAATGCAACTCATTGTTGTTGGCTGGGCCGATACTCGTCAGCCTTCACCGTTGTTGAATTTTCTGAAGCGTGAAAACATGTATGCCTCTTCGGCTCCGGTCTATCCCAACCTCCTTCGTTGTCTCAAAGCCTTCTCCTCCCCAATTCCAGTCCCAAACTTTGTCGTTAACGGTCCTCTTCCTTTGGTTAAATGACCTACCAAAAGCCGGATTTTCAACTTTGGCATCCCATAACAGAGAGTTTCTTGCACGCCAAATCGAATGAATGAGTATTAGGAATAAAGCCAGCTGACTAGTAGGAAGGGAAGAAACACACGAAGACGCCCAATCACACACAGAGGAATGCACCAGAGGCCTTGGACCCAAATTCAATTGGAAGGAGAAATATACCGCTTGGGCAAATGGGCAATCACTAAACACATGTAGTGCCGACTCAAAAGACGAGCTACAAGGAATACAAATATTGTCCACCGCCATCTCTTTTTTCTCCAAATTAGCGCGAGTAGGTAGAATGTTGAGGCAAACCCTCCAAATTCACATTTTCACCCTAGCTACCAGGGTGATTAGCTTTCCATTGTAATTCTAGCTAGCTCAGTTTTTCAAAATATATAATGTTCTTAAAAAAGTGGGAATTCAGAACTTAATGTGGGGAGAATTCAAGACTAAAGCAAACAATTTTACATCTTGAAATCTTCCAAAAATTTCCAATAAAGATGACACTAGAGTTTCTTCAGTTTACATCCTTGCACTGAAGTTGAACCAATCGATTGCAATTAGTCATTTAACGAGAAATTAAGATGTCTTATTCATAATTAATCAATTATTTGTTTACTTGTAAGACATTAAATCCATGGACTATAAATAAGAGAGACCACATTGTTTGACCTTATTCATGTACCCGTAAAATGACAATTGACACATGTAACCAACATTTAATGATTATTTGTTTACTTGTAAGACATTAAATCCATGGACTATAAACAAGAGAAACCACATTGTTTGACCATATTCATGTACCCGTAAAATGACAATTGACACATGTAACCAACATTTAATGAGATAAATTTATTAATAGAATGATTTTCATACACTTTTTCTTTCTAGTCATTAGTTTGAATAAGACAAATAGATTAATGGTCAAGATTAAATATTAGTGGATACTAATATGCTAAAAAGGGTGTGCGTTTATCATTTCTCACTTATTAATTGACATGACATGTACATATTATTTGTAACATCATATAATTGTTAAAAAAATGTGATACCACTAGCAATTTCCTTTTAAAATATGACCAGAAACGGACTATTTATGGAGGCTTGATACTTTCGCTTATTCGATATGCACAAGTAAAGCCATGGCGGCTTCAACTATGAAACTAACGCTCTTCTTACTCCCTTTGTTCTTCACCTTCTCCCTAATAATCTCAAGCCACCACCCACTAGATCCCTTAACCCCATCTGAATTCAAAAAGGTCCGAACCATAGTGAAAAAATCATACCCATCTGGCCTCAAACACAACCTAACCTTTCAATACATAGGTTTAGACGAGCCAGACAAACCAGTCCTCCAATCATGGCTTTCATCAAAAACCAAATCAAATCCCCCTCCTCGACGAGCCTTTGTCATCGCACGCCTCCACAAAGAAACCCACGAGCTCGTGGTCGATTTATCCAATCGTTACATAATTTCCGATAAAGTTTACGGTGGAAATGATGGTTACCCTATGCTCACCAACGACGAACAAACAGCGGCAAGTGCACTTCCGTTTTCCTATCAACCATTTCTCGGTTCGGTTAAGAAGAGGGAGCTTAACTTGTCCGACGTTGTTTGTTCCACGTATACAGTTGGGTGGTTTGGGGAGAAGCATAGTAGAAGAGCTATCAAAATTCTGTGTTTTTATAAAGAAGGCACGGCTAATCTGTACATGAGGCCCTTGGAGGGAGTATCTTTGTTGGTTGATCTTGATGAAATGAAAATAGTGGAGTATTATGACAGGTCTAGGCTTCCGATGCCGAAGGCTGAAGGAACGGAGTATCGGCTGTCAAAGCAGAAGCCGCCATTCGGTCCGCCGCTGAATGGTTTCGTTATCGAGCAACCGAACGGACCCGGGTTCAAAATCGACGGGCACAAAATAAGGTTAGCTTTACGTGAATTTACTTTAAGAGAAATGTGTGATCACAAGAAATTTCGCAGAGGTTGATTATCTTCATTTCAACAAACCATTTTTATGTTTAACAGTTCCTCTTAATTCTGTTAGTACTTGTTCAATTCAGACTTGTGGCTCCAAAGAAACCCCAACTTATAAAGACGCAAAAAAGGTATATAAAAGAGAAAAACCTTGCATAAATTATTTCCATAAAAATAAAATAAAACACCCCAACTTATGATAATGAAGGTGGACCGGAAAATGAATATGAAAAATTAGTATTCGGTCTCTAGTATTTAATGTTCATTGATTAAGATTTTATTAGTTTTTAGATTTTGATCAAAGTCCCTATCATTAATATATTAATGAATTACATGTAAGTTACATAATTTTTATAATAAAAATTAGTAATTGATTTAGAGTTTTAATACTCACACCCTTATTAAACTACTAATTAATTTTCAATTCAAACATTTCTAAAATATAAAAAATAAAATTAGAGTAAGTTTGTACCCATTAAATTTTTATAAAAAAAATTGATTTGTACCCATATTTAAATATACCAATTTGTTATATGAAAAATGTACCTCTTTTTAATATAAAATGTACCCATTTTTTTTATTATTATATATAAAATGCATTCAATATTTTCTCTAATCCATTTGTGAACTTATATGGGTACATTCTATTTTGTTGATTTGAGAATGTTTCTATGTCAAGTTTAATAAAAAAAATTTAATAATGTTATTAAGCTTAATATCTCTTTTTTTTTCTTTTTTTTTTTTTGAAAAATGTACCAATGTTTTGGTACAATAATTTTTTAGTTAGTTTTTATGAACGTACCCATGTGTCACATCCCTGCCCGGGTGGAACCACTTCCCGGGCCCAACTCTACCATAGCACGATATTGTCCACTTTGGGCCCCTAGCACACCCTCACGGTTTTGTTTATGGGAACTCACACGAGAACTTCCCGATGGGTCACCCATCCTGGAAGTGCTTTCGCGCACTACTAGCTTAACTTTGAAGTTCCCATGGAACCTAAAGCCAGTGAGCTTCCAAAAGGCCTCGTGCTAGGTAGGGATGAGAAAATACATTTAAGGATCACTCTCCTGGGCGATGTGGGATGTCACAGTTTTAAATTATCACATCCCGGCCCGGGCGGGACCACTTCCCGGGCCCAACTCCACCATGACACGATATTATCCGCTTTGGGCCCCCAGCACACCCTCACGGTTTTGTTTCTGGGAACTCACACGAGAACTTCCCGATGGGTCACCCATCCTGGGAGTGTTCTCACGCGCTACTTGCTTAACTTCAGAGTTCCCATAGAATCTGAAGCCAGTGAGCTCCCAAAAGGTCTCGTGCTAGGTAGGGATAAGAATATACATTTAAGGATCACTCCCTTGGGCGATGTAGGATGTCACAATGTGTATATATATACGCACACAAAATATATTGGAAAGTATAATTTATTTTTAATCCCATAAATTATGAGGTTTTATTTTAAATCTCATTAATATAAATAACTACAAATTTCATTTTTAAGTTAAAAATATAATAACCTACATAGAAATACATTATTACATTAATATTAGGAATTTCGATAAAAAACTAAAGACCACAAAGATTTGAGTCAAAGAACATTAATAATTAAGGACCACATTCAAAGTGTTCCAAATGAGTATGGGCCAGTTAGCCTCAATTAATTAAGTGTCAGGTTTGCTTTTAGAAAACCAACAAAAAGAACATTCTCTCTGGACAATGTAGAAGCGACATGTCACTTGAAATAAACAATGACTCTAAGAATTTATTTGGAAGTATTTTTAAAATGACTAAAAACGTTTTTAAATAAAATATTTTTGGGTTCTAAAACTTTGCAGAATGCACTTCAAGCGCTTTTGCAATATTCACTTGCATTTTTGTTAATTGATACAAAAAATATTTTCACCAAAAACATTTTCAATCATTTTAAAATCATTATTCTTGACTTTAGTTGACTAGTTGGTTTGTCCCCCAGAATTTTCATATGACAACAAACTTGAACGATAAATATTCCACAAATTAGGCGTAGAATTGTAATTAGACATTACAAATTAAAATTTGCAACCTTGAGTCTTGACTATGTAATCACAAGACAAATGCCGGCAATGACCTGGCTAATGTACAATAGTGAAGCCATGAATTATTTGATGGTTGGGCTAAACTAAAATTATTACAAGGAGATTAAATGGTTAAATTTTTTTGTTACTTACATAAAGTTACACAATAACAAGCATGAAGGTAATAATTTAAAGTAAGAAATTTAACTATGAATAAAGCAAGTTTCAACTAGATTTAACAAAGAAAACATTTGAAGTTGTAACTTATAGTAGAAAGATACATACATCATCGATCTTGTCATAACTATTTAACAAATAAACGAAAAAGTACCTATTCAAGTTAATGGAATTGAAATCCTTTGGTATTTCTTCTGAATCAATCTTTTTGGCAAACTCTTTTTCAATGTACACAACCATTGAATCTGCTAAAAATTCATTCTTTATCTTGTTGCGAAGTCTTGTTTTAAAGTACCATTGTACGAACTCTTAAAACTCTTAAAATTAAAGCAATAAACAAATAAAATCATCAAGACATAAGAATAAAATGGTCAAAAACTTACCTATTGATGACAAAAATCAATAAACTTTCTCATCGGGACGAAGGCTTTCTGAAAAGTGAAAAATCATCAATGCTGTACCCCAAAAGTCAAACAATAAAAAATAAACTACTCCTATGAAACCTAAAATAATAAAATATTAAATCTATTTTTTAAAATCGGATGACTACTCCTAGGAAACCTAAACTAATCACTATAGTCTACTCCCTATAAACTAATAAAATAAAAAGACTTATTTGGACATGTGTGTCATCGTGTGCACTATTTGAAATATAATAATAATAAATTTTGATATTGATTAAAGTAAATAATTTATGTAATATTTATTAACTCTTACTTTTTCTATAAGTAATCCTATTTTGCAAAACTTTTACTTATTGGATGGGTTATAACAATTAAAAATAATATAATAGTCTAAATTATCAGTATTTTTAACCTTAAAAGAC
This sequence comes from Pyrus communis, assembly GCF_041283825.1. Lineage (NCBI taxonomy): Eukaryota > Viridiplantae > Streptophyta > Magnoliopsida > Rosales > Rosaceae > Pyrus > Pyrus communis. The sequence continues at coordinate 12,233,036 of NC_142580.1, forward strand.
TAAAACTCTCCCTATGCTAGAGCCTACCCTAACTGTTACTGCCTCCGCCGTTGCTAATGTATACGTGTGTTGTACATCTTTGTCAACTGGTGAGTCCTTGTCCTAATGGACTTAAAGATTGAAGCTCATTGTCTTGTTATGGTGCCGCATGGTATTGAATTGTTGATTTAAAAATTTGGAATTACTGACTCGAAAATAAGGAAAACGATGGATCCATCTGGACCACTATGGTTATATATTAATGAGTAATGTTAGAGAGATCAAATTTTTTAAACCAAATTTATAAATTAAATGATGTGGTTGGAGATGATTGAATTATTTATTGAGTATCGATTAACGTGTTTGTTCTTATTTGTGACACATCATTTAGTTTGCAAGTTGATTTAAAAATTTTAGTTTTCCTAATATTACTCTATATTAATGCATAAAGGATGGGACATGGATCCTCTCAAGATCCATGCATCCTAATCCTAGGGATCCATCAATCCGGGCCATTGAAATTTGATCTAACGGCTAAAATTATTATAACTTTTAAAATAGGCCCCTGTTTGTAGCCGTTGGATCAAATTTAAATAACCTAGATTGGTAGATCCCTAAGATTAAGATGCATAGATCCGGAGAGGATCCATGTCCTAAAGATGGATCCATCTAGACCAATATGGTGCCGCTAGGTTAAGCTTCACCAATGCTTGATTTTTCCTCCTTCCTATGCAAGGCTTAAAATTTAGAAATTGGAGTATTGATCTGAACTTGACCAAACTGAAATTTTGGTTCATAATTTAAAAATTTATAAGTATTTGTCTCTAATTGAATCAAAATTCAAAAGTCAATACTCTATTTTTCTCATCTGAATGTGATCGCGACAGCCAACACTAACAATAATTTTTCATATTTTAAAACATAAAAAGTAAAACAAAAAACAAAGAACATGGAGGTGGAGACTATACTATTAATTTTTAGTTTTGGAGCCAAAATTCATGTTGGTTTAAGGGTTAGCTTTGACTTACCTTCTATTCATTATGTTGTTTGTCTACAATCACTCATTAATTTTCTGATTTATAAGTCCAATATTCATTCAGCTGGGCCAATTGGGATTTCCATTTGGGATTTGATGTTCGAGCTGGTCCAATAATTTCGTTGGCATCAATCTACGATCTAGAAAAGGCTACATATCGTCAAGTATTATACAGAGCATTCGTATCCGAGCTTTTTGTGCCGTACATGGACCCAACTGAAGAATGGTACTACAAGACCTTCTTCGATGCCGGTGAATTTGGTTTTGGTCAACTGGCTATGCCACTTGAGCCCTTGACTGATTGCCCTGCCAATGCTGAGTTCTTGGATGCATACTATGCTGGGGAGGATGGTACACCTGTTAAAATATCTAATGCTTTTTGCATATTTGAGCAACAGTCTGGAAGTGTCATGTGGCGTCACACTGAATATGCAATTGCTGGAGAACTGGTAGGGCATCAAATTGATTTTTAACTTCAATTTGAACAAGTCCTTTCTTGTATTTCTTATAGTTGTTCATTTATAATGGTTGATTGTTAATTAAACATATCAATTGTCGCGTTACGTCATGCCATTAGCCGATGCAACATGCATGGTTTGAATGTGTGGTCCATGCTAGCATTTTCTTAACATGTGGAGAAAAAATTTGGGTCAAAACTTTTCCTACCACGTTGCAGGTTGGGTGACACACACTATCTAGTTAAAATATAATATTTCTTACAAGTTCTTAATTCTGATTCAAATTATATTACACATTTTATGCCTGAATTTTCAACCGACGTTGTTTGCCATTGTGTTGTATTCGAACATGACAGATCTTGGTTTTACAGATAACGGAGGTTAGGCCAGAACTGAGCTTGATAGTGAGGATGGTCGCAACTGTTGGCAACTACGATTACATACTCGACTGGGAATTTAAGCCAAGCGGCTCCATCAAAATTGGGGTATGATAATTGATAAAGATGGATAGTATTTTAATTTGTTTGCCATCGATCGGCATAAGATTATACATAAGAAAGGGAGCTGACACGAGCGTTCTAAAAATGTGATCTTGCATTCATTTTTTATAATAATTCAGGGAAAAAGTAGACTTGGAGGAGTGAATAAATTGTCATTAGGTGTTTCTGCGTTGCAGCTAAACCATTTTCTTTTTCAAACAGGTAGGCTTAACAGGAATACTAGAAGTGAAGGCTGCAGATTACACTCACACTAGTCAAATAAAGGAGGATGCTTATGGTACATTGCTAGCAGATTATACAATTGGGGTGTACCACGACCATTTCTTGACCTATTACCTTGATCTTGATGTGGATGGTGAAGCCAACTCCTTTGTCAAAAACAATTTGGTGACCAAAAGAGTGACAGACAAGAACTCACCTAGAAAGAGCTATTGGACAGTTGAAAGTGAGACAGCTAAAACCGAATCGGATGCAAAAATTCAGTTGGGTTTGAAGGCATCGGAGCTGGTTGTGGTAAACCCTAACAAGAAGACCAAACCTGGAAACAGCATCGGTTATCGTCTAATTCCAGGGTCAATATCAAAAGCACTTTTAAACGACGATGATTACCCACAAATCCGAGGTGCATTTACCAATTACAATGTATGGGTCACACCTTATAACAAGTCTGAAAAATGGGCTGGAGGACTATATGCTGATCGGAGCCATGGAGAAGAAACACTGGCTACTTGGAGCCTGAGGTATATTTAAACAATTAATATTATTTAATTATAGATACTGTTAAGGAGATCAAAATTTTAAATTAAATTCGCAAACCAAATGATGTGTATGTGTGAGTAACAATTTTAGACATGTTTGTGTAGATTTCTTTTGTTCTAAATTATGTGAAAATGTGTAGGAACCGAGAGATTGAAAATAAGGACATAGTGTTATGGTACACCGTGGGGTTTCATCATGTTCCTTGCCAAGAAGATTTTCCAATTATGCCAACATTAAGCGGTGGATTTGAGCTTCGGCCTACAAATTTCTTTGAGAGCAATCCTGTGCTTAAAACGAAACCTCCAAGTTCTAAGCATGTTAACTCCACAAAACAACCCTAATTTCAGTAGCTTTCGTTTTCTTTTTCCCCTACTAAGACTTTTGTAATATGTCAGTACCCAATAAAGATGTTAAATTTACTGTAATTTACACCTTTTTTTATTTTGTATAACTAAGGGAAATCTTATTTTATATATCCTCAAGTGGATTCATGATCTTTTGTTTGGATAGCTTCTAGGATGTCAAACAATACAAGGACAACAGATTCAAAGCATACAACTATTGAGAATGGTAAAAAGAGAGGGGCTTCAAAACTTGCGGATCACTAGCATGCAGCTTATAGAGAAATGGTTGATCAGACCCTATATAATTTGCATCTAATTTGGTACCCTAGATTCAAGGAAAAATCTTTGTTCTCGAGTGTGCATCGTATTCTAATTATGGAATTACAAACTTCTATAATTGAGATGCCATAAAAAAGTAAGAGTAAAATTCAATATCATAATAAAAGTCTAAAAGCCATAATACACTCAGTAGTAAAAATAAACCCTTGCTCGATAAAATACGATTCGTGGCGCAAAAGGTATTTGTGCAACAAAATTTTAATACTCGTTGCGCAAAGTATATAAAGAAATAAATAGAATAAAAATTTTGCACAACAAAAGCTATATATTTCGTCTCGTAGAGTCAATGTATTTTCTTTTTTATATTTTAAATTGTAAAAGGAAATTATTTTTTACACACCTTTACCGGAGTCAAGGCATGTTGGCCGTCACCCGAACTAAAGTGTGAATGATGTAAAAATGTAAATAGATTAAAATCGAAACTAGAACTTATTTTAACTACTAAAGTGAGTGCGCAGTAGTGGGTAGAACCCATAGAATACAAATGTTCAGAGCATAAATGATAAATAGTGTAGTCGAAACTAGAAAGGTACTTAATACACAATGCGATAAGTTCCTACGTTTAAATAGGAATATGTCAGAGTTGTCGCTAATCCTCGCACGCCACATAGTAGGTCAGCTATCTAGGACCTAGAGGGGTGAAAAACAGAAGGGTGAGTGGGCACAAAAATAAAGATTTATAAAATTCATTTATTTTCTGAACATACTAACCCCTCGTTGTAAAACATGTATAGTTTCTAGAAAATCATACTACGTATAGGTATGAAATCAAATGCAAAGCAATAGTAAATCTAGAAGCATGCCACATCACAATCTCAATAGCAATATAAATATATCATGTGCTCAACAATCTATACTAGCAAGCAAGTCAGAGTCGCCTAATGTGACCTATACGACTGCACCTATTGCTCATTAATCTATGCTAGTACACGAGTCAAAGTCGCCTAACGCGACATGTACGACAGGACTAGGTGTAATAATATACGCTCTAGTGTTACAATCACGTGAAGACTAGCGCTATTCGCTGTCACATACAAGTCAGAATTGCCTATTTCAATTTGTACGACAGGACTAGCACCTACTTGGATGCAAGGCGAGCATGCAGTGCTAATGTGAACAACATGTGAAAGACTAGCCTGGCCCTAGGCTGAGCACTAACACTTGGGTGTAGCAATGATAAGTAGACTATATGAATGTAAGCATGCCATAATGATTCAACAACCTTAAACAACATAATAACCTTACCTGGACCTACCTGCGCATCCCGTAATTATTTTAGCATTTCACAACAGTACAACATTTATGAGTAGGTAAAATGCATATGAATATGCCATGACCATATATGAATCACAACCACATAATAGCATTTTAAAATTAATAAAACATGGCATAAAATGCATAAATCAATTTAAAAGCATTTGTGGAAACTATAAAGTGTGTGTGTGTGTGTGTGTGTGTGTGTGTGTGTGTGTGTACACAGATTGCTTAAGGGGAGGGATCCCCATTTTTCTAAAAAAATGGGAACACGCTCCCCACCGTTGGATTTAACTTTAATGAAATTGTGTGGTTGAGATTGTGTGGCCTATGTTTTAAACTCAATCACACAATTTCATTAAAAGCCATCTAACGGTGGGGAGCGTGTCCCCATTTTTTTGAAAAAATGGGGATCCCCACACACACAGAAACAAAAATGCTCACTCACTGATATGTCGATGGATCATAGCCCCCTAGTCTTGCTTGTCCTCGTACGTCCTCAGGGTAAGTCTCTCCTATATGTGAAACAACTAATACTAATTAGTTAATAAAGACATACACTAAAAGCTAGGAATAACTCCCCATAGTTTGCTCAAACGGAAGGTTTAAATATACGAAAATGTTTTACTCGAAGTCACTGACCTACACGTGTCAACCACTCACCGGCCGGAGGCCAGACAAGCCCTCACGCACCATATAACCCACGGCCACGAGCAGGCACGCGCCTGACAGAACCCTAATAGACGTTAGGAATATTTCGTTAAATAGTAACGGCGTTAGGTCTGACGAAATATTCGTCGTCTTCTCTGGTGGGCCGCTGTCATCCGTCGTCGCCGGCCGCAGTCTGGTTTCGTCAGAAACTAGGGATTTTTCTCCGGTTTTGTAGAAAATTTTCAAACCTTTATAACTTCTTCATTTCTCAACCATTTTCCGTGAAAATTATATGGATTTGAAGCTTGCGACAAGGAGAACATTATTCTTAGAAGTCCAAAAGGTAGACGGAAGAGGACTGAAAATGCCTCAAAAGCTTTCGGCCCTAAGCTCAACTCCTCGAAAACATGTTTTCTCATGTCAACTTCACTCCAAAGTTAGTCTAGGAACTACAGGGAGTTGGCTAGATGCTTCCACAACCTTCAAAACATCGAAACTCGGCCAGGATCACGTCGGTGCAAACTCGTCCGAGTCGAGGTTTCGAGTTGCTCTGTGTTGACCACTCAAAACTCAACCAACTTGTGATCGGTTGGTACGGTTGTGATTGCGGTGACGAGAGGAACACGATGGTAGTGTTTTTAGGTTCGATCTGTGAAGACTTGGTGTTGTTCTTCTTTGTTACAGAGAAGGAGAGAGTACGGGTTTGAGAGAGAAAGAGATGAGAGAGAGTGTGATGTGTTTTCTGATTGGCTGAGCAGAGAGAAATGATGATTGATTGGGTGAAAGAAAGTGGGAAGCAAAATAATTGGTGGTGAGGGATTTGGGGGCACGAGTCAGATTTTTAAAAGGAGAAGGGGATAAGATTTTTAGATTTTACATAGTAAACGTATGCAAGAAAATTCGTCTCCCTATTAAGAACAATGTTCCCAACACTAATAGATTAGCACACACACGTGTACAACTCTACCCGTTGTTAACGTACTTTACCTACGCTCAACTTTTTCTTTACAAATCCGATTCGGGTCCAACTCGCGCTCATGCATTTAACAACGAGTATTATTTAATTATTATAGCAGGAAAAATAATTTAAAGCAGCATAATCACATCCATGTCACTTTGCCAACAAGGGCATAAATGTCAATTTACACACTCAGGAAGAAATTACATAGAAAATTAGGGACGGGTCATCATAACCTACCCCCTTATGAAAATTTTGTCCCTGAAATTTCAACACTACTGAAAATCAATCTAAGAATAAACGTGGATACAAATCTCGCATTTGCTCTTCTATCTCCCAAGTAGCTTCCTCAACTGAGTGGTTCCTCCACAAGACTTTCACCATACGAACGGTCTTGTTCCTGAGAACTTTATTCTTCCAATCAAGAATCGTCACTAGGACTTTGTCATAAGTCAAATCCAAATTAATCTCTAACGGTTGAGGAGGAATCATATATAACGGATCAAAGACGTATCTCCGTAGCATTGACACGTGGAATACATTATGTACCCTCAACAACTCTGGAGGTAGATCAAGTCGATAAGCAACTTCACCAACTCGCTCAATGATCTGATACGGTTCGATATAACGAAGGCTTAGCTTCCCTTTCTTTCCGAATCGTACCATACCCTTCCATGGCAACAACTTTAAGAATACCCAATCACCAACCTTGTAAACTCTGTCAGTCGAATGTCTGTCGATAATACTCTTTTGTCGATCCTAGGCTGCTTTCATATTAGCCTTTATCACCTGAATATTATGTGTCGCCTCATCCACTAGCTCTGAGCCTACCTCAGACCAACACAGTGAGGTACGATATGGTTTCCCATACAACGCTTCAAATGGTGACATACCAATGCTAGAATGGAAGCTGTTGTTGTAGATGAATTATATCAACGACAAGTGCTTATGCCATGCGTCTCCGAACTGCAGAACTGATGATCTCAACATATCTTCGAGTGTCTGGATAATTCTCTCTGATTGCCCATTAGTTTGAGAATGATAAGCGGTGCTGTAAAGTAAACTTGATCCTAAAGCTTCTTGGAAAGCAACCCAGAACTTCGAAGTAAATCTAGGGTCTCAGTCAGAAATGATACTAACTGGAAGATCATGATACTTAACAATTTCAGAGACGAAAATTTCGGCCAACCAACTCAACGAGTAGTTCTCACGAGAAGGTAGGAAGTGTGTTGACTTGGTAAGCCAATCTACAATCACCCAAATACCATTATAACCATTTCACGTACGAGGCACCTTGTACATGAAATCCATTGTGATATTTTTCCATTTCCAATGGTGTATCAGAAGTAGCTGTAGCAACCCAAATAATTTCTTCCTTTCTGCTTTGACATGTTGATAGACTGAACAATGACTTACATAATCTGCAATTTCTCTTTTCATTCCAGGCCAATAATAGAAAGGTCGGATGGTATGATACATCTTGGAACTCCCTGGATGTATCGCATAAGCTGAAATATGCGCTTCATCTAGTATTTCTTTCTTCAGTTCTTCCATATTTGGTACATACATTCGATCGCCTTGCATCAGCATACCATCAAGCCTTTGAATCCTTAGATCTCCCATTTTTCCATCCAACACTACCTGTTTTAACTCCTGGGATTTTGAATTGTTCATCTGGGCCTCGAGAACACGATCAAACGAAACTAGTCTGACTTGAAAGCTGACAAGTAGGCATTCTCGGTTATCCACTTTTAAAGTGGCTCCATTAGATCTTAGATCAGTGAGGAGAGGAACACAACATGCATAAAGAGCATTAAGTTGGCCATGAGATTTCATGCTGAGGGCATCAGCTACTGTATTCGCCCAACCAGGGTAACACTTGATAGTGCAGTCATAGTCACTGATCAATTCTATCTATTTCCGCTGCCGGATATTAAGCTCTTTCTGAGTTAAGATATACTTGAGGCTCTTATGGTTAGTGAAGATTCGACACTTTTCCCCAGAAAGATAATGTTGCCAAATTTTCAAAGCGAAAACGATAGCTACCAACTCAATATCATGAGTAGGATAGTTCATCTCATGGGGCTTTAACTGTCATGAAGCATATGCGATCACCCTTCTATGCTGCATCAATACACAGCCTAGACCATTCAGAGAGGCGTCACTATAGATCTCAAAATTCCCGTTGTCATAGGGAAGTGCCAGGACAAGTGCATGAGCGAGATAGTACTTTAATTGTTGAAAACTTCGTTCACAATCATCATTCCACTCAAAATTAACTCATTTCCTGGTCAATCTTGTTAGAGGTAGGGCTATGGCTGAGAAATCTTTCACAAAGTGTCAATAATAGCTCGCAAGACCAAGAAAACTCTAAACTTCAGTGACAGTCCAAAGTTGCTCCCAGTTTTCCACTGCTGCCACTTTCTGGGGATCCATGAGAACACCCTGAGCTGATATCACGTGTCCTAAGAATAACACTCTCAGCTGATATCACGTGTCTTAAGAAGTTATTCTTCCTTAACTTCTTCAGAACCAGACGTAGATGTCTAGCATGCTCAACCTCACTCTTAGAGTACACCAAGATGTCGTCGATGAAGACGATTACAAACCTATCAAGGTACAGACGAAATACCCGATTGGCATCACAAGAAACTCATAATGACCATATCGAGTTCTGAAGGCTGTTTTGGGAACGTCATCTTTTCTGATCTTCAGCTGGCAATAACCGGACCTTAGATCAACTTTCGATATAACACAAGCACACGGAGTTGATCAAAGAGATTATCGATACGTGGCAACGGATAACGGTTTTTAATCGTCACTCGATTTAACTGTCTGTAATCGATGCAAAGCCTCAAAGTTCCATCTTTCTTCTTCACAAACAAGACTGGGGCTCCCCAAGGAGAGGTGCTCGGCTGAATAAAACCCTTATAAACAAGTTCTTACAACTGGGTTTTCAATTCTCTTAATTCAGCAGGAGCCATATGATAGGAAGTTAGAGAAATAGGATCAGTACCATAGGTTGATAGTGAACTCCACTTCACAATCCGATAGTAAGCTAGGTAAATCGTCGGGAAAAACGTCAGGAAAATGTTTGACTACCCGAACATCTTCCACACAAGCAGGATTATCTTCAGTCGCTACTACATGAGCTAAGTAGCATTGACAACCCTTCCTCAACAACCGCTTTGCCATCAATACAGAGATAACTCCATGTTTTAGACTGCTACGTTCACCAACAAACATGACAATAGACATGCCCGGTCGGTGAAAAGTAACAGTCTTCTGATAATAATCAAACTTTGCACGATTGTAATGTAACCAATCCATGCCTAAGATAACGTTAAAGTCAACGATATCCAAAGGAACAAGATTGGTTGGCATCACGACATCCTCGATAAGAATGGGACATCCTTGATACTCCCAACTAACATAACAAACTTCACCCCTAGGCATCGAGAACTCTATCTCATAGCCGAGGGGAGTGGGGTGAGGTTGAGTCTTTTAAGCAAACGTATGGGAAATAACTAAATGTGTAGCACCTGAGTCAATTAATATTCTAGCAAAATGACCAAGAACATTCACTGTACCCATGATCAAGTCAAAATTACTTTGCACATCCTGCAAGGTGATATGATTGACTCGACCTTGAGCCTGTTGTCGGCCTCCTCGACCAATTTTTCCTTGGTTCTCATTTCCTCGTCTCTAGTTACCTCAACCTTGATTTGTCATATTAGGCTGTCTGGTCGATGTGCCACTAGGTTTTGGGACTGTTTCTGGTATACCTCTACGATCCGTCGCCTTAATACGGCGTATATGGTTTACAACCCCTAATATAGTGGATAACCGCCTTAGTAATAAAGATCAGGTGGGTACTGATATGCTCCTCCTGGATACTGAGCTACGTCACCCTAATAATGAAAAAGATCCCCATAACCTGTCAGCGTGTAAGCACCAAGTCCTTGAATCTTCTGTAGAGGAACTACAGGTGGTAGAGTAGGAGACTGAGGTTTCTGATTCTGTTGGCAGTGATTAGCTCTATTCCCCATCTGTCCACAAGTATAAAATCCACTACTTCCTTTTTTACACTCACCATAATGATAGTTATTGCATCTACGGCAGTGTGGAGCACCAGAAATATTAGGGTTTCTTTGATTCTGGAAGTGGGAATACTTGTGGCTTTGCCGCCTCCTCACGACGTATTGGAATTCGAACCACCACTCAATGATCCAGAACTATTACCATTTTGCTTGAAATTCTGGGTCTTTCTAATGCCAAAAGAAGACTGCCCCTATTATTATTCCTTTAAGCATTATTATTATTATCTTCCTCTTCATTATCATTATCAGGAGCATTCTTGGAATCTTCAACCCGAAATAGAACCTCAAAGAATTCTTGATAAGTAGAGCAATGAGTAGTAGTCGCCATAGAACGCAACTGCTTACGAGTCCTCTTTTTAAAGTAACAGAGCATCTCCCTGGGATTCCCCATGATCTCGAGACAAGTCAGTGAACCTTCGATGGTACTTTGTGACTGACATCTTCCCTTGTTTTAGATATGTGAATTCCTCTTTCTTTCGACCTTTATACTCCGAATAAGTGAATCTAACCTCAAACAGCCACTTGAAAACATCCCAATCCATAGCCTATTGAGCAGACAATCAAAGTGACTCCTGAGCCCACCATGATGCTGCTCCCAAAAGAAGGAACCAGGTCGCTGTCTCGACCCATCTCTCTACTTAAAAGTTCCCTTGTCGCTGCATAACTCGGAAAGTTTTCTCAACATGATCGATCCAAATCTCTGATTTCTCAGGTTGCTCATTGCCAAAGAGATTATTGATCAAAAGATGGGACATTATCTCTAAAGTAGTCATTTGAGGAAGACGAAGGGAAGACTGAATAGCGCTGGCAATAACCTCACCAAGTTGCCCAAAATCAAGGAAATTAGTCTCAGAAGGGACACATGGCTCTCTACAAGGTGGCATGTTTTGACATAAGAGATAAAAAATTATTAGGACCTATAGCACATATGAGGAATGCAAAACTGCCTAAAACCTATGCTTTGATACCAAACTAACACACCCCGATCGGAGTCGAGGCATGCTGGCCATCACCCAAAGATGACATAATCAAAGTGTGAATAATGTAAAAATGTGAATAAATTAAAATCGAAACTAGAACTTATTTAAATTACTAAAGTGAGTGCGCAATAGTGGGTAGAAACCATAGAATACAAATGTTCAGAGCAAAGTTGACAAATAGTGCAATCAAAACTAGAAAAGTACTTAATACACAACACGATAAGTTCCTACGTACACCACAAAGTAGGTAAGCTATCTAACACCTGGAGGAACGAAAAACAGAAAGGTGAGTGGGCACAAAAAAAAAAAAAAAAGATTTATAAAATCCATTTATTTTCTGAACATACTAACCCATTGTCGTAAAACATGTATAGTTTCTAGAAAATCATACTACGTATAGGTATGAAATCAAATGCAAAACAATAGTAAATCCAGAAGCATGCCACATCAAAATCTTAACAGCAATATAATTATATCATGTGCTCAACAAACTATACTAACACGCAAGTCAGAGTCACCGAATGCGACTTATATGACTGCACCTATTGCTCATCAATCTACGCTAGCACATGAGTCAGAAACGCCTAACGCGACCTATACGATAGGACTAGGTGTAATAATATATGCTTTAGTGCTACAATCACGTGAAGACTAGTGCTATTCGCTGTCACACACGAGTCGGAATTGCCTATTGCAATCTGTACGACATGACTAGCACCTACTTGGATCCAAGGCAAGTGTGCGGTGATGATGTGAACAACACGTGGAAGACTAGCGTGGCCCTGGGCTGAGCACTAACACCTGGGTGTAGCAATGATGAGCAAACTATATGAATGTAACCATGCCATAATGATTCAACAATTTCACAACATAATAACCTTACCTGGACCTACCTGCGTATCCCGTAATTATTTTAGCATTTCACAACAGTACAACATTTATGAGTATGTTAAATGCATATGAATATGCCATGACAATATATAAATCTCAACCACATAACAACATTTTTAAAATTAATAAAACCTGACATAAAATGCATAAATTAATTTAAAAGCATTTGTGGAAACTATAAAGTTTATACACACACACACACACACACACACACACGAAAACAAAAATGCCCACTCACTAATATGTCGATGGATCGTAGCCTCCTAGTATCGCTTGTCCTCGTACGTTCTTGGGGTAAGTCATCCCTATATGCGAAACAACTAATACCAATTAGTTAATAAGGATATACACTAAAAGCTAGGAATAACTCCCCATAGTTTGCTCAAACGGAAGGTTTAAATATACCAAAATGTTCTACTCGAAGTCACGGACCGTGTCAACCACTCGCCAGCCAGAGGCCGGACGCGCCCTCATGCGCCACTCAACCCACCGCCACGCGCAGGTACACGCCTGACAGAACCCTAACGGACGTTAGGAATATTCCGTTAGAATTGACGTTATATTTCGTTAAATAGTAACAGCGTTACCTAACGCCGTTAAAATATTCCATCAAGTCTGACGAAATATTCGTTATCTTCTCCGATGGGTCACCACCGTCTGGTTTCGCAAGAAATTGGGAATTTTCGTCGGTTTTCTGGAAAATTTTCAAACCTTTATAACTTCTTTATTTCTCAACCATTTTCCATGAAATTTATATGGATTTGAAGCTTGTGACAAGGAGAACATTATTTTACCTCTTAGAAGTCCAAAAGGTGAATGGAAGAGGACTGAAAAAGCCTAGAAAGCTTTCGGCCATAAGCTTGACTCCTTGAAAACGTTTGCTCTCGCGTCAACTTCACTCCAAACTTAGTCTAGGAACTGCAGGGAGTTGGCTAGATGCTTCCACAACCTTCAAAACATCGAAACTCGGTCGGAATCATGTCGGTGCGAACTTGTCCGACACTAATAGATTAGCACACAACCTTCAAAACTTCAAAACATCGAGTCTGAGCTTCCGAGTTGCTCCGCGTTGACCACTCAAAACTCAACCAACTCGTGATCGGTTGGTACGGTTATGATCGTGCTGACGAGAGGAACACGATGGTAGTGTTTTTGGGTTCATCTGTGAAGATTTGGTGTTCTTCTTTGTTGCAGAGAATGAGAGAGTAAAAGTATGCAAGTAAATCCATCTCGCTATCAAGAGCAGTGTTCCCAACACTAATAGATTAGCACACATGCGTGTACAACTCTAACCGCTGTTAATGTATTTTACCTGCGCACAGTTTTTTTCAATTTTTAATTGTAAAAGAATTTTTTTTAATGTTGCACGACGAAAGTGATGTTTGTTTCGTCGCGTAAAGTAAATTTATTTTATTTTGTATTTTTAATTTGTAAATAATTATTTTTTTTGCTCTGCGCTTCTAAATCCCAATTTCGTCCCACAAAGATTTATTTAATTTTATATGTTTGATTGTAAAAGAAATTACTTTTTATATAAAAAAAACTTTGGACAATGAAACTAAATATTTCATCGTGCAAAAGTAAATTTACTTTCCTTTTTAATCTAATTTTATTTTTGAAATTGTATATGAAAATTTTTTTCTTGATTTTTTTTATTATTTTGTGAAAGCTTTGTGTAAAGTGTGACAACCCATCCCTACTTTTACGGTTTTATTAATTTTTAAAAGCGTGAACTGACGAAAATGCCCTAGAGGCGAGATTATTGGCTTCTGTTGACCGTCCTTTTGGGACGCGGGCAAGTTACTATTTTATCGTACTTTCGAAGTTCTCGACGAGAAGATCACGTAAACGTAATCTAAATCGAAACCAGAGTTATGATAGGGGTTTTACAAAACTACAAATCCGAAAAGTATTTTTGTAAAGATTACTACTTATTATTTTATATTTTTCTCATAATTATTATATTATTATGTTAACATTATATGGTTATTATATTATTATTTTAATATTAGTTGGTATTAAATAAGGGGAATGATGGACATAAAAAGACAAGATAAAGGAAAAGGCTACTGCCCAATTGGAGATGAGAAATTAGGGTGGATGGACCAACCAAAAGAAAGAGGTGAGGAGAGTGACCAATCAGGAGGAGAAGAAAAGAGGGAAAGGAGAGGGGGAAGAAGCAGCCAAAACCCCCGGACCCATTTTCAACCCGCTCAACCCGTCCCTGACCTAGTTTCTGGCAACTCCTTCCGTCATCGATTTGTCCATTTTCTGGTGAATCATGGCTATCCATTACCATCATTCATCACCCCAGCCTCCTTTCTTCCTTTCCCATCCAAACCCGACTGGGTTTAACCTTAATTTAGTGATGAATCGCACCGGTGGGTGCGGGTGATCCACCATTTCTGAAGCCACCACCGTCGATCTTCACCATCAAACAACTTCCTTTGAGCTCAAGAACAATGCGCAATCATTGGTTGAAGCGTCGGAGTTAACTTGAAGACGAATCGAGAACACCTAAATTCTAGGGTTCCGGTAGGTTCGTGGCGATTTGAAGCTTTTCTCGGCCAAATTAAACTTGGCCACATGTATAAAACCTGCTCTAATCATTGAGATCTTTATTCCTGTAAATTTGAGAATTTTTAGAAATGGTTGAGTTTTTCGACAAGTCGAGGCAATTAGCCACCGCGTGTAACGGCACGTGGGCTAAGACCCCTCTTGACCTTCCTAGGCTAATTTGGATGCCCCGATCCCATATTTGACATCCGATTAATGAAATTCCATTGTTTGGGTATAATTTCGCTAAGGTCCGCCACTTGGACATTAGGTGAATCGACGATCCGACCGTTGGATCGTCACCAAACCTTAGTACTTTATAATACGTAATATTTGAGGACCATAGACACTTTCAGATCAGGAATCTGACTTACGAATCTTCCCGAATTGGATTTGTAAGTTCGTAAAATAAAACGTTGGTTGCTACTTGAATTTGTAATTGGCAAAGATCCAATCGTTGGATCATAATGATATTTTAGTATGTTATTCTAGAAGCATAATATGGATCTTTGGAATTTATGGATCGGAAATCCAAGGTGCGGATCTTCTGGATCAAGTTACGTAGGGTTGTGGACCCTACTGTCGACCTTTGACCGACGGTTGACTTTTGGTCAATGGGTTTCAAATCATTCTAGAACATCCTTGGGGATGTGTTTTATGTAAGTTACGTGTTCTATCAATAAGAATTCTAAGACGTGATTTGATAATTTTTCTAGGCGCCGATCGTTCGTAATGCCTCGATATTCATGTGAGTGGCTCTTTTCCTTTTTATAGTGTGTGTGTGTGTGTGTGTGTATGCATTTGAAAAAGAATTTCTTACGTATGCATGGATCAAACTAAAGTTTATAAGAATTAACGAGACGGTGAAACTTATGTGCTACATCCTACGATATGCACATGTATGGTATGATCATTGATGTCATAATTATGTTTACAGCTATGAATGATAGTCTGTTGATTAGAATTATTGCATCATTATGGCATGGTTATATTCATGTAGTCTGCACATCATTGTCGCACCCTGGTGTTAGTGTTCGCCCCGGGCCAAGGCTAGTCCTTCACATGTATGTTCACCTCCACACCACACACTCGCCTTGGATCCAAGTAGGTGTCATTCCTATCGTACAGGTTGCATTGGGTAACTCCGACTCGTAGGTGATCGCGATTATCGCCAGTTTTCACGTGATCGTAGCACTAGAGCATATATTATTACACCCAGTCCTGTCATATAGGTCACATTAGGATACTCTGACTCATGTGCTAGCAGCGATTGGTGAGCATTAGTTCAATTGTATAGGTCGTATTAGGCGACTTCGACTGGTGTGCTAGCATATGTTGTTGAGCACCTGATTTTACTTATATTACTATTGAGATTTTGTGATTTTGGGATGTCATGCCTTATTTACGTTTTGCAGGTTACGGTAAGTATTTTCATACTGTATGAAGTATGTATATTTTGGAAAATATACATGTAACATCTCACGTCAACCAGTGGAGAGAGGATGATGTGCCTTATATGTACATGCCCACCTCTTATAGCACGAGGCCTTTTGGGGACTCACTGGCTTCATTGGAACTCTAAAGTTAAGCAAGTTTGGGCGAGAGCATTCACAGGATGGGTGCCTTACTGGGAAGTTCTCGTGTGAGTTCCCAGAAACAAAACCGTGAGGGTGTGGTGGGGGCCCAAAGCAGACAATATCGTGTTACGGCGGAGCCGAGATTGGGATGTAATAATACATGTTTTATGGCAAGGGGTTATAACATTTTCAAAAGGTCTTTATTAAAACTTTATTTTCAGGCCCGCTCACCCTTATTTTTGGCCCCTCCAGGTTTTAGTAACTGAGTTTTCATATCAACGAGGATTCTTGGCAAATCTTCGATGGTATAATTTCTCACCCTATTTTACTGTACTATATTTATTCTTTGTCATCACGTGTGAATTGGGTTCATTCCCGCTCACATCGCACTATTGTATTTTAGGCACTTTTAGGTTTAAATTTATTCATATATTCCACAACACTACATTTTATGGCTTCGTCACTTTTCAGATGTCGGCCATCACAACTCGATTCAGAGTCCAAATGGACATTCCGGGTTGGGGTGTGTCACAAAGTGTATTTATTTTATTTTGTGATGACTTGTCCCTAATTTTTCATGTCATTTCATTCCCAAGTGTGTAAAATGACGATTGTGTCCTTGTTGGCAAAGTGACGTGGATGTAGTTATTCGGCTTTTAATTTATTTTTCCTATTATCGTAATTAAATAGCACTCGTTGTTACAAACACGTGAGCGTGAGTTAGACCCAAATCGGATTTGTAACGAAAAAGTTACATTTAGTTAAAATGCGTTAACAACGGGTAGAACTGTACACGTGTGTGCTAATTATTCAGTGTTAGAAACACTACTTTTGATAAGGAGACAAATTTTGTGTACCTTGAATTATACAAAATATGATATTTTTCTCTCTTTAAAAATCTGTTCCGCGACTTACCATACCCACCAATCAACTTTTCTCCTCATTTCCCTCACCCAATCAGACACTCCTTTCTCTCTTTTTGACTAATCAAAAACTATCTTCTCTTACTCTCTTTTTCTTATTTTCACCATCATGACAGGTCTCCATTCTTTCTGCAACAACTAAGAATCATCATCAAACTTCACATATCAAACTTCAAACCACCACCAGCGTACTCCTCTCCTCACCACCAATCTATTTGTACGAACCAATCCTAAAATGATTGAGTTTTAAGCTTCCAACTTGGAGCTCCGACTCGGGGGTGGAAGCTCCAACGATTTCCAATTCGTGCTACAAGGTTTAAGGAGATTTGGAAGCACCTACTCAACTCCCTATGGCCACTAACCTAAGTTGGAAGTCAAGCTAACGTGTAGAAGCACGGTTTGGGACGTTGGAGTTAGGGTCGAGAGTTTTGAGACAATTTAGTCCATTTTCGTCCACCTTTTGGAATTTTAAAAGGTACAAACTTCTTATTCTCTTCTTGAGCTTCATTTCCAGAAATTCGATGACTTTCCAGAATCTGACTAACCAGACGACAGCGCCAACGAAGACGGACGACGACGACAGCGACAGAGCTCTACCAAAGACGAATGAGGAATATTCCATTAGGCTAATGGAATATTCTGATGCCGTTAAGGTATTTAACCGATGCCGTTAGATTTAACGGAATATTCCCTAGGGTTTCTGCTAGCGCGTGACCTGCACGTAGGTGTGCGTGTGGCAACGAGCTGGCAAAGTGTGCCGGCGCGTGAGGGTGCGTGAGACCTCAAGGCGGCAAGTGGTCGACGTGTATGAGTTCGTGACGTCGTGTAAAATGTTTTCGCATATTTAAACCCTTTGTTTGAGCAAACTATGAGGGATTTTCTTAGCCTTTTAGTGTATGTCCTAATTAATTAATTAATTACTATAGTTGTTTCACATATAGAAGAGAATTACCCTGAGGAGGTACGAGGACAAGGAAGGTTAGGAGGCTACGATCGGACTACATATCAATGAGTGGGCATTTGTTTTTATATATAATATATAAAGTTTTATGGTTTCCACAAGTGCTTTTGATTGATTTTACGCTTATCATGCCCTGTTTTATTTAATTTTAAAAATGCCATTATATTGTTGAGATTTATATATTGTCATGGCATGTTCATATACATTATACTTGCTCATCATGCATGCTTGGACCGGTGTAGTACTTGCCTGGGCCAAGGCCAGGCTTCATATGTATGTTCAAATCGCACCGCACGCTCACCTTGGATCCATTGTAGGTGCCAATCCTAACCTAGGCTGCAATAGGCAACTAGGAC
Source organism: Pyrus communis (assembly GCF_041283825.1). Taxonomy (NCBI): domain Eukaryota; kingdom Viridiplantae; phylum Streptophyta; class Magnoliopsida; order Rosales; family Rosaceae; genus Pyrus; species Pyrus communis. Next base: position 12,251,658 of record NC_142580.1, read on the forward strand.
TCGTATGTGATGCATCTAGCATTAGTCTTCGCGTGATTGTAGTACTAGAGCGTATATTATGATTACACCCAGTCCTGTTCATGGCAGAACTTATTTGCATGTGCTTGTGTGTTAGCATAGATTGATGAGCACTTGATTTTCTTATGCTACCGTTGAGATATTATAATTGGCGTATTTATGGAATTATTGTTGATTTACATTTAATTTCATACTTATACGTAGTATGATTTTCTGGAAACTATACATGTTTTACGGCGATGGATTAATACGTTCAAAAATATAAATATGTTTTATAAACCTTTGTTTTTGCCCACTCATCCTTCTGTTTTTCACCCCTCTAGGACTTAGTTAGCTGAATTCTCTGTGGAAAACGAGGAATCTCTAGCGGTTCTGACATTTCCGTAAATAAAAGTAGGAGCTTATTTATGGTTGTATAATAAGTACCTTAACTAGTTTCGACTTCTCTACTTATGTTGTACTGTCATCTATGCTCTGAACATTTGTGTTTTATAGGTTCTTCCCACTACTGCGCACTCTTTACTTTAGATTAAATAAATGTTAGCTTTGGTTTAAATTTATCCATATTTTAATGCTTCACTTTCCTATTTTGTTACCTCACCTTCAGGTGTCGGCCAGCATGCCTCGACTCCTGTTGGGGTGTGTCATACTTTATATTTTTAATTGTAAGAACACGTCCACTTGATTACCCATTTTCAGCGATAACACCATGTTAATCTTGTACAAGGAGGATGGAAAATGCACTTAAACTGTATTTTAGAAAATTTTAAAAGTTGATACTTTGGCCTACAAGTTTTTAAACTTTAATACCATTGTGAAATAATTGACATCGAGAATAGTTCAACTTTTTATAATTATACGCAAGATTTTTTTATGTGTATGGGACCATGATTTTTTAGGGCCGAAGTAAGTGGATCGAAATACAGCTACCTCTAAAGTCCAGTCATGGACTCAATAGCTCCAAGCAGAGCTAGATTAATGGAGCAATGGTGCCACCATCGTCCTGTTCCAGAGCAACAGGCGAAGCCGAGCGACTTCGCTAGAATGACCATGCTTGTTCTACAAGATAAGGGGATCTGATCTAGGTTGGAATTAGTCAAATCCTCTATACCTTGGAGTTCCTACAATCTAGGAATTTGTGGGCGCTACAAGTAATCACTCATATAGAGGATGAAATATTTATTTCTAGATATCCTCTAGGATTCTTCCGGCTCAGAACAAGGTTTTATCCTTAAAAAGTCTCTCTCTCGGTCAGTATAAATACATCCTTCTAGAGTCCATCTATGGTAATGCATTCATAGCACTCTAATTCCCTTACCCACTACTTAAATCTTATATTTGCTTACAAATTTAACCGTTGGAGAGTCTTTGGTGAGCACACTCCTCGATCTTAGACTAGCTCACGATTTTTTGTTGTTTTACAAGTTACTCAAATTTATGTTTCGACCATCCACAATGAAGTGCGAATTTAATGCCAACATATGAAATTCATACTCTAACCATCAAAGGCAGAGGCAGTAACAAGGCTTGGGCGAGCTCTAGCATAGGAAGAGTTTTAGCTGTTTAAAGTTAAAAATACTAATAATTTAGACTATTATATTATTTTTAATTGTTATAGCCCACCTAATAAGTAAAAGTTTTGAAAAATATAACTACTTTTAGAAAAAGTAAGAGTTAATAAATATTAAATAAATTATTTACTTTAATCAATATCAAAATTTATTATTATTATATTTCAAATCGTACTAACACTGAAACACATGTCCCAATTAGTCTTTTTATTTGATTAGTTTCTAGGGAGTAGTCTATAGTGATTAGTTTAGGTTTCCTAGGAGTAATCATTCAGTTTTAAAAAGTAAATTTAATATTTTATTATTTTAGGTTTCCTAGGAGTAGTTTTTTTTTTTTTTTTTTGTAAAAAAACTTTTGAAGTACAACAGTGACCTTTTTTCACTTTTTAGAAAGCCTATCTCATCTACAGTTCACCCAAACCAAGCATAAAAGTTTATTGATTTTTCTCATCAATAGGTAAGTTTTTGGCCACTCTATTCTTATGTCTTGATGATTTTATTTGTTTATTGCTTTAATTTTAAAAGTTCGTACAATGGTGCTTTAAAAAAAGACTTCGCAACAAAATAAAGAATGAATTTCGAGCAATTTCAATGGTTGTATACATTGAAAAAGAGCTTGCCGAAAAAAATTGATTCAAAATAAATAAAAAAGGATTTCAATTCCATTAACTTGAATAGGTATTTTTTTCGGTTATTTGTTAAGTTGTTATGACAAGATTAATGATGTATGTTTCTTTCTACTATAAGTTGCAACTTCAAATGTTTTCTTTGTTAAATCTAGTTGAAACTTACTTTATTCATAGTTAAATTTCTTACTTTAAATTACTACTTTCAGGCTTGTTATTGTGTAACTTTATGTAAAAAACAAAAAAATTTAACCATTTGATATTCTAGAAATAGTTTTAGTAATTTTAGTTTAATCCGCCCACTAAATAATTCCTGATTCAGCTAATTCTATATATACTAAAGCTCAGCGGATTGACACTGTTCATTAACAGTGCCAATCCGGTTTTGCCCCTGATCTAACGCATGGTTTTCAGCCCTTTAAAAGATGCTACATGAATTGGCGATTTTACCCCTTGGTAGAGTGAGTCTACATATGGGAAGGTGCTCGAACCCTGTCTCATTTTCTTCCGTTGCTTCTCCCTTTCGCCTGCTCTCTGTTTCTCTCTGCTTTTCTCCCTGTTCGATCTTCGTGTTTCCTTGCTTAACTCTCTTCCATTTTCTTCCGTCGCTTTTCCCTTTCTCTTCCTCTCTGTTTCCGTGCTTTTCTCCCTGCGTCAATCCTTCGTGTTTCCCTGCTTCTCTCTCTGCGTCAATCGTGTGTCGTATGAAGAGTTTCTTTTCCGGGTGATTACACTGTTTCAGGTGGTTTCTCTGCTTATATTTTTTTTGTCTTTTCTTTGATTGGGAAGAAATTTGCAGATCGATCGCTGTAAAATTAAAGTCTTTGCGTTTTGCACTGATTGTTTCCTTTCTTTTTTTTTTTTTTTTTTTGATGTTTTCAGTGTGGTTGTTTGATCTGATTGGGTTTTTTTGTTTCAGGAAAATTGGCGTGCGAATTTTAGGATTTTTGTGTACAACCTTGCAAACCCCTTCTGATTAAGGTCTCTGAGTTTTTTCTTCAAAACTTTTCTTCTTTTTTTTCGATGATTTGTGTGTGGCTGTTCCATCTAATTCGAATTTTCGTTTTAGGAAATCTTGGTCTTCGAGATTTAGGGTTTTCGTCTAGATCGATTGCTCGATCGATGTAAAATTAAAGTCCACTGTTTTTTTTTTTCTTTAAAACTCTGTTTTACTGTGTTGTTTCTGTTGCATTGGTGGTGTTTGCTTGGTTTTGTTCTCTGGTCTCATAAATTGAATAGTTTTTTTTTTAGTGGTTTCGTGCTATCTTGAACTCCAAGTGGAAAGCCCAGGGAGCAGAAAATGGACAATCACAATTTTTATTGGTTTTTATATTTATTTTAAACTCATTTTAATTAATTAATTTTTTTGACCAATTAATTTGAAATATGTGGTGAAAAGATCATATATAATTAAGTTTATTAGTTTGCTAATTTTTTTTTGGGTGTGTTTTAGTAGGTGGATCGGATTTGAAGTATTTTTTAGGGTGGGTAAAAAGGTTGAGCGGAGTTGGGAAAATTCCTAAGGTAAAGTTCTTATGCCCTTCTCTGTCTTTTAAAACGAAGCCTTTAGGCACACAACTTCGTTTTTCCAAGTTTTTTTTTTTTTTTTTTTTTGTGCTGCTGTTAAGAGTCGATTAGTTTTTAGGCACACAAGTGATCATATGGATTAGAATTTGATGAAATTACACTGATTCAGATGATATTGATCAAAAGAATGAGTTAGAAACTGAAAATTACAATAGTTACAGAGGTTTTTCGAATTAATTTTTTTGTTTTTTTTTACAGTTAAATCTGTTGATTAGTTGATGTGGAAAGAGGTTTTGGTTGATTACTTATGTGCATAATACCTATTAGTCTTTTTTCCTATGTAGCTACAAACTTATCAATTTGATGTCACTATTCATTAACAGTGAATGCATTGCAAGAAATAAATGACAACTATTTGTTTAATCCTTGGTATAATATATTCCACCATAACATGTTAACAATTGTTTTAAACCAACATGATCTTACCCCATTTCCAAACCAAATTAAAAAGTACGGATCAACTCACATGTTAAAAAAATTATAAATTTAAAGAACTAAATTTAACAACCATTGCCTGTTTAGTTTAACACAGATTTCCTCCGTTTGATTGCCAAAAAAATGCTCAGAAATAAAACAACTTAATTTCCGTGCTATTGTTGTGATCGATGTTTATTTTAACTAGCTTTTAAGTTTTTAACTTATGAATTTAAGATCTTCAATTTTAATATTTAAACATTAATGTTTTTTTTAGTGCAGTGGTTAAAGAAGAGTAGAAGAAACGTTCTGTTTATTCCTCCAGAAAAGATTAAGAAAGGTGCGTTGATCATAGGATTTAAATTTTAACAATTCAACTTTAAATGCTAGCATATGATGGTACGTTGAAGATGGTATTTCAACTTTGAGTTTTAACTCTTTACTGTTATTTTTTTTATTTGGTCTTTGGCATGCCATCATACATAATAACATAACGTAGCATTTACCAAAAGATTTAAACATGTAAACTAACTTAGCATTTACATTTTTCGTTTACAGTTGGTGGTCACAAATCAACTGACTCAACTTTATATCAACATTGGAGCATGCCTTACAAGTGTAAATCAACTTTTTTATTCTATTTTATAGAATGAATTAAGTTCTGAAGTTTATATATTCTGAAACCATGTTTGTCACTGGAAGTTACGCAGCTATGCAGAGGGTTACGTAGTGGAACTTGGATTTCAAAGATCACAGTGAACAGGGTAGGGTGATAGGTGTATTTCCTCATTTTTTACCATTTTAGAACTTATATTAGTGATAAATTAATTCGAATCATGTGGCATGAACTTAAAGCTCTGTTTGGGAAAGTGGGCTCTTTACCCCAAAGATGCTTGCTTTTGGTAATATTTGGAATTTGTGCTTCTAAGCTGTTTTTCAAGCTTTTGGCCATACAAAATGGAGCTAAGTCGAACAGCTCTTCAGTTGCATTGTAGTTGCTTTCCTAAATTGATTGTTCATTTGTTGAAAAAATTTTAAGGGCGAAAATTATGTTTCAAATTGGATTTAGATATGAGTATTACGCATTCAAGGTGTTGAATTCATCTTCGTTTTGGTGTTTGTGGTTTTGAATGTCATTTAGTGCAGTATAGCTTTAACTTAAATGTGGTTCTGTATATCTTAAGTACTCATTTGGATTTTGAGCAGTAGGAGAGATTTTAGCACGTATTTGAGGAAATGCGAAGAACTTTTTTTGAAATGGTTAGAGTTTGAGATTCTCAGAAGGAAGCTCCTATGAGTTTTTGGTTTTTTGTGTTGATTTGAACAAATTCGGTTTTTATATTTATTAATTTTTGTTGTGTGAGTAGTATTTATTGGGCTTGATGTTATTTTGAAACACCAGTGGTTTGGAGACGTTTGAAATCATAAGAAGACTCGAAGATTTCAGCCAGGATTGAAGCAAATCACCAAATGAATTCTTCTTCCAGGTTATGATTAAATGTTCCCAACTTTTTTAGTTGTATAAAGATTTGGGTAGATAGGAATTTGATTTTTAGTCATGTGTTTCACTAATTCTTTGGTAATAGATAAATCTTTATGAACAGTCTCCTGCTTCTGTCAATACCCATGGTAAGTTCTTATAATTTACTTTTAACAGTAAGGTCATTTGTGACCAAATATTCTTTTTCAACTTATGCTTCATTTACTCTTCTTTTGCAGCCTATTTTTTCACACATTTAGTCTTCAGTAGATGGGCTAAGCAATTTCCACGTGGCATTGTATCAAATTATCATTGATCGTAGGGTATGGCATTGTCAGCTCATCTTCTATTCACTTTGATCAAATTATTTGTCAGCTATTTTAGTTTTTAATTATGATATTATTTCTTATTTGGCCTCAAGATTAGTGGACTTAAACTTTGTTTATTATCTTTGCAGTACGAAGAAGACCTTAATAATGTAATAAGAGATTACAATATTAACTTGACAGTAAATGATCCATTCTTTTTTTGGATGCAATGTCCATACTTTAGTGTAATTTGTACCTTATGTTTTACCTTTGTTTTTAAATTAAAATTCCTTAATTTGGTTTTGGTTTGTTCCATAATACATGTGTAAAGATGACCATGTTGTACATTACATATTTTGGGAATTAGACTAAGTAATTTGATCAATCAGAGTAAATATATTTTAGCTTTTCTTACGTCTTAACTGTCAAGATATAAACTTAAGGGTCGTTTACATAAAATTCACAAATTATAACGTCAATTGCAAGTTAGCATATGATCCCGCAATGCATAGAAGAAATAAGAATTAGTGGACAATTTTATGCATTGGTGCTTAAATTTCCAAGAAGACGAGCTCCATTTTCTTTTAAATGTTAATTGTGTAATGTGGGTTTGTGTTTGCTTAGTTTTCGTGGTGATATGGAATAAATTGTTGAAACGTAGAGTGGTTTATTTGCAGAAAGGTTTGACCTTTGAATTGGAGCTATAGTGTTCGTTCCTATTGCTACATTGGCAGGTAAACACTCAACCATTTGTTATATGTTAATGTTGGTTTCGTGCTGCAAATAAGATAGGCACATTGGTGTGTAAAATTGAAAACCCAGTAACATATGGTATAGGAAATTCAAACGAATTTGTAAAGATTTTCTTTTATTGTTTTATGTTGTTCTCCACTATAAAATAAAACTCCTTTATATCCATGGTTCCATCACTTGGAACAATTCTCAGTTTTTACATATATTGCTTAATTCTCTAACAAACTCCACAACAGCTTTTGGCTCAGAAATGTTCACAGTTGTCTTCATCTGAAACGAGTCAATCAACTGTATACCATCACCGTCAATCATTGAGAACTTCAGCATGTACTACAAATCTCGATCAAAGCTAGATTAACCTCTCATATGGTATGTAAATTCAATTTACAAAGAAAGCATTCAATGCTTTTTCTTCTTTCTCTTTTTTTTTATTTTTTTTTTTTTTTTTTTTTTTTTTTTTTTTTTTTTTTTTACAATAATATTAGAACAATAATAACAGGTTTTATCCTGTGAATGTCATTAAAATTTTATCTCTGATATAAACAGGTTTTTGCCAATTGTCATTTTTGAAGGCTATGACAGTTTATGCCATCATCCAGTGTTACTATTTGGAGAAGATTGCTGATCAAAATAATAGGTACCTTGCAGTTTTCTTTGTAGTATATTATTAAATTTATTTAAAAACTGCAAAAATTACCCAATTTCTTTACCAATTATAAAAATCGTTCTTCTTCTTTAACATTCTTATTTATTTGTACTAACAGCTTCTATTTTCTCAAATCATAACACACAAGCATGTACATCATCACAAATAAAACAAAAAAATTGGGAAGCGACAGTCAATATAACTTTCAGGTACAAATTATTATGTGTATAAATGCAATTGTAAATAATACACCTAATATAATGCACATATATTTTATACATTTTTTAAACACGCGGCAACGCGCGGGCACTATTACTAGTTATATGCTAAAGGTTAAATATAAGAGCTATGCACGGGGAGTAGATTTGCGTAGGGCTCGTACCTATACTGTGACACATCGACAGGCTCTATCCCTTCAAGGTCCGTACTAGGTCGATACTGACGTATCGATTGGTTCCATCCCATCAATGTGGACAATGTGCTTTTGATTCTGTGGCATTTAACTCCTCTTGCAGCTTTACCTTTCGGGTAAGATGTGTTTTTGGAGGAATTACGGAAAGCAAAATTTTCTTATATGGACGAATTCCCCAATACCGGCCAACACTTCACACAGAGTCACACCTAATGAGGGATAAGATTGGCTTGCCCCCATTGTACCACGGGAGAGGATAAGAAATAGATTGTGAGTACAATCCAGCAGTATGTGTATGTTCACATGCATTTGAAGTGAACTATGACCATATATTTACGATCTATGTTTCGTATTTTTGGGTAAAAATTGAAACTAGTTGTAAGGTCTACTCCATGTTGAATTTTAACAATTCGAATTGTTTATTTTATAAGTCTTGATTCATAAATCATCCTTATAAAAATTGCATTTAATCCAAAACTATTTGTCTATTTAATTATCATGTTGAAATTTTATTGTTTCTTGGAAAACAAAGTGTTCGTCAATTTTTTTGAACTCAATTAGATGCTTTAAATATTTCCCGATTTGGCTACAATTTTGAAGGGATGATGTATGAGATGCAACTTGAAAAATAGATTGTTCGGATCGTTAAAGTTTGATGTGGTGTAAGTCCAAGAACTAATCCCTATTTTTATAAAAATAAAAAATAAAAATAAAAATAAAATAAAAAAGGACCAGAGTCCTTTCCTTAAAGACATCCTAAAAATAGATATATCCTCTATTCGATATCTGGTGTTACATTGCCCAAATATATATCATGTTAGTACTGTCCATTAGTGTCTACAAGAAAACAAAATCTACCTAATTAACGCCACAACCCTAAAATAAATGATCAAAACCTTTTTTTCTCATGTTAGAATTAAAACGGTAAAAATTTATTGAACTAATCCCTATTTTTAGAAAAAGTAAGAGTTAATAAATATTAAATAAATTATTTACTTTAATAAATATCAAAATTTATTATTATTATATTTCAAATCGTACACACTGAAACACATGTCCCAATTAGTCTTTTTAGGGGGCGTTTGTTTCACCTTCTTAAGTGGGATTGGACTGGCTAGGATTATTGTCCCATGTTTGGTAAGCTTGGGGACTAACTTAAATGAGACTAGCCCGGACTCGTGTGGACTATCTCCCTTGCTAGGTCGTCTTAGCGAAACCCCCCGAAAACCACGGGACTGCTAAGACCTGCTTCGTCTCCTTTGTGTCGCTTGGCGTCCTCCCTTTGCGAAGACTTTGCCTCGTCTGCGTTGTGTCCTCTCTCCAACGAGATCACAGCACCACACCAAGACGGGTACGCCGCGCAGGTGGAGACGTTTCCGACGGACTCGCCGGTCAAGAGCAAGCTCTGCAAGGTCATTCTGGTGGTGCAGAGGGCGCAGGGCGATCCATTTTCGAGAGACTAGTTGCAGGCGGAGGCACCCAGCAGGACTCGGAGGCGTTGGGTGGGGGGAGGAAGTTGCCGGTGCGGCGGAGGTACTCGAGGTCGACGAGGCGAAGGCCCTGGATGAAGTACTGGCATCCGGTGTTGAGATCGTAACGGCGGCGGTTATGGGAGACCATTCCCTCATCTCAAATCCGAGAGAACTACGACGGCGGCGGTTATGGGAGACCATTCACTCGGAGGCGTTGGTTTTGATTTGATCTCAAAGTATGGAACTGGGTTTTGATTTGATCTCAAAGTATGGAACTGGGTTTCGAAGAAGAGGAAGAGCTTTCAGAAAAAAGAAGGAAAAAATGAGAGAAGTAAGAATAAAATATTAAAAGAGATATAGATAAATTAATATAATATTAGAATTTATTAATTATCCTGCTTCTTAGTCCGCCACTGCATCAAACGCTTCATTAAGTTAGTCTAGCTTAGTCTATTCTAAGGCAATCCAGCTTAGTCCTTAAAGCTAGTCCAGTCCGAGATAGTCCGGTGTAACAAACGTCCCCTTATTTGATTAGTTTTTAGGGAGTAGTTTATAGTAATTAGTTTAGGTTTCATAGGAGTAATCATTCAGTTTTAAAAAGTAGATTTAATATTTTATTATTTTAGGTTTCCTAGGAGTAGTTTTTTTTTTTTTTTTTTTTAAAAAAACTTTTGAAAGTACAACAGTGACTCTTTTTCACTTTTTAGAAAGCCTATCTCATCTGCGGTTCATCCAAATACAAGTGAGAAAGTTTATTGATTTTTCTCATCAATAGGTAAGTTTTTGGCCACTCTATTCTTATCTCTTGATGATTTTATTTGTTTATTACTTTAATTTTAAAAGTTCGTACAATGGTGCTTTACAACAAGACTTCGCAACAAAATGGAGAATGAATTTCTAGCAGATTCAATGGTTGTGTACATTGAAAAAGAGCCTGCCAAAAAAATTGATTCAGAAGAAATAAAAAAGGATTTCAATTCCATTAACTTGAATAGGTATTTTTTCGTTTACTTGTTAAGTTGTTATGACAAGATTGATGATGTATGTTTCTTTCTACTATAAGTTGCAACTTCAAATGTTTTCTTTGTTAAATCTAGTTGAAACTTGCTCTATTTATAGTTAAATTTCTTACTTTAAATTACTACTTTCAGACTTATTATTGTGTAACTTTATGTAAATAACAAAAAAAATTGAACCATTTGATTTTCTAGTAATAATTTTTGTTTAATCCACCCACTAAATAATTCGTGGTTCTGCTCATCATATGCTAAAGGTTAAATATAAGAGCTATGCGTGGGGAGTAGATTTGAGTAGGGCTCGTACCTATACTGTGACATATCGACAGGCTCCATCCCTTCAAGGTCCTACTGTACTAGATCGATACTGACATATCGATTGGTTCCATCCCATCAATGTAGACAATAAGGTCCTACTGTACTACGTCGATACTGATATATCGATTGGTTCCAGGACCATGAGCTTTTGATTCTGTGGCATTTAACTCCTCTTGCAGCTTTACCTTTCGGCTGGCCTGCTGCCTGGGCTGAGTGCCAGGCTGTTTTACGGGCTAGAGGGTTTGGACAAGGTGCCGGGCTGTTAATTGGACATGTGCTGGGCAAAAAATGCTGGGATGGATCTGCTCCAAGATGTGTTTTTGGAGGAATTACGGAAAGCAAAATTTTCTTATATGGACGAATTCCCCAATACCGGCCAACACTTCACACACTCACACCAAATGAGGGATAAGATTGTCTTGCCCCTATTGCATCACGGGAGAGGATAAGAAATAGATTGTGAGTAGAATCCAGCAGTATGTGGATATGTTCACATACATTTGAAGTGAACTATGAGCATATATTTACGATCTATGTTCCGTATTTTTGGGTAAAAATTGAAACTAGTTGTAAGGTCTACTTTATGTTGAATTTTAGCAATCCTAATTGTTTATTTTGTTAGTCCCGATTCATAAGTCATCCTTACAAAAATTCCATTTAATCCAAAACCGTTTGTCTATTTAATTATCACGTTGAAATTTTATTATTTTTTAGAGAACTAAATGTTCGTTAATTTCTTTAAACTCAATTATATGCTTTAAATATTTCCCGATTTGGCTAAAATTTTGTAAGGATGATGTATGAGGTGCAACTTGAAAAATAAATAGTTCGGATCATTAAAGTTTGATGTGGTGTAGGTCCAACAACTAATCCCTATTTTTATTATTTAAAAAAATAAATAAATAAATAAATAAAAAGGACCGGAATTCCTTCCTTTAAAGACATCCTAGAAATAGATATATCCTCTATTCGATCTCTGGTGTTACATTGCCCCAATATACATCATGTTAGTAATGTCCATTAGTGTCTACAGGAAAACAAAATCTACCTAATTAACGCCACGGCCCTAAAATAAATGATCAAAACCTTATTTTCTCAAGTTAGAATTAGAATGTTAAAAATTTATTGAAACATACTTTAAATCATATGATGTGATTGATGAGGTGTGAACTCCAAGTTAATTATTTTTCAGAAAATCAGATATATTCATAATACTTTTCTGTGAGACATGACAAAAATAGAGCATAATTATCAAATAGTTTTATTCACAATATGATCTATATAATACCACACTCAAAAGTTTCCAAAACTCTACTAAAAAAAAAAGTTTCCGAAACCCACGAGCAGCCTCACAAATCACGCCTTAAGGCTTACGTGCTAATTACATTAAGGTCTAGTTTGATATTTTATTTACCAAAAACTATATTACTTTAAAGTTAATTAGTAAAAAGTATTTAAAAATAAAATATTCTTTTTATTTTAAAAGCAATGAGCTTCAATATCAACTTTTCAAAGCAGCTTGTAGGTTGTTTTAATCAAAGGCATAGTTGAGCATTTAATGAATATTTTTAATTCATGTAATACGCTCATAAATTTAAAAAATAACATTATTTATCATTTAAGACACATTTTACTCTTGGAGAACAAAGTGACCACCGCCACCTACCAATATTACACCATCATTGTTGCCACCACTACCACACCACAATCGGGCACCGCCACCCCCACTACAACCACCGCCATAACCATATCCGCCACCACTACCACTATAACCACAATTGCCACTACAATCGTTGTCACCGTGGGCACCACTGCCGCTATAAACACAACGGCCACCACCACCACCACCATCACAACCATTGCCCTTACTACTGTTATTGTCGTCATCGCCCACTCTATTATGTCTATTTTTGTTATTATATACAATTATATCACTTTTGCATTAAAATTTACCATAATTTATCAAACGCTCAACTGCTTTATTTTACAGCTGATTATTCTTAAGATATAGCAGGAGTTTTTTAAAATAAAAAAAAAAAAAAAAAAAAAAACAGTAATCCCAAACTGACCCTAGGGCTAAATCATGATTAAAGTTTATGCTTCCGAGTTTCCAAAATCTTTAAGTGGTCGAAACTCTTCATCTAGCACTTGTGCTATACTAGCTTGCTGATCAAATTCTTATTTAAGGGGACCAAAGAAGCTTAAAACTTACATTGTAATATGCATGCCATGGCATCAAGATTGGCACCAATTCTCTTATTACTCCTCTCCATTTTCATCACCTTGTCATCACCAACCTCATGCCATCCTCTAGACCCTCTAACACCATCCGAGTTCATCCATGTCAAAACCGTAGTCCAAAAATCCTACCCTTCACAAAACCTGAGCTTCCAATACGTAGGCCTAGATGAACCCGAAAAGTCCACCGTCCTCTCATGGCAATCAAAACCCACCAAAACCCTGCCTCCTCTTCCTCGCCGTGCCTTGGTCGTTTTACGACTCAAAATGAAAACCCTAGAGCTCATAGTCGACATATCAACCCGTTCCATAGTTTCCAAAACTGAATTTGATAACAAACATGGATACCCTTTGCTTAACATTGAAGAACAATCTGTTGCGGCTGAACTCCCGTTCAAATATAAACCCTTTATCCAGTCCATTAAAAAGAGAGGGCTTAACATGTCCGAAGTTGTGTGTAGTACTTTTTCAGTTGGTTGGTTTGGGGAGGCCAAAACTAAAAGAACAATCAAGATTAATTGCTTTTACAAAAAAGATAGTGTAAACTTGTACGTGAGGCCAGTGGAGGGAATAACAGTCGCGGTTGATCTGGACGAGCTGAAGATCGTTGAATACATCGATAGGTTTGTTGCACCTGTACCAAAAGCCGAGGGAACTGAGTACCGAGCGTCCAATCAGAAGCCTCCATTTGGTCCAAAGCTAAATGGTGCTCCAGTTATGTCGGGGGACAAAGGGTTCAAGCTCGACGGCAACACTGTAAGGTTAGTCTTAAGTTAATTAATTATTTTATAATTAACTTCCAGCATATCTTAAAGACAACTATGTCTCACGTACGTACTCTTTTTCCTTGACCACATGTAGTAGTTATTCCTTAGTTTTGGCTGTATTTAGTTTTATTTTTATTTTTATTTTATTTTATTTATTTTTTATCCAATGATGTTCTACTAAATCATTGTACTAATTAACTATAATTAGTATTGTACTTGAATGAATTCTTGGTGGATTTGAGTATTTAATATATGGTTATAATACTATTGCTATGCTTAGTAGTCAACATTGTTGTTTGTGGAAATTGTAGGAAGGTTTTGGGTGTGACGATTATACTGACATATTATGTTTCTAATTTAGGTGTTATATAAATGAAGTTCATAGATCTAGATATATTATTAATAAACAAATACACATGTTAAGATAATACTTATATACTTGCTAGTGAGTATCATTTATACTTGATTTTGTGATTTGACTCAATCAAAAGATCACATATGTTTCTTGTTTTTAGAAGTCCAAGAAACATTATAACATATAAAAAAAATTAAGATAAAGCGCATTAAAATATCATTGGGCCAAATCTAAAAAGTGAATAAATAAAGTACTCACTAGTAAGTATTATTCAACAAATGAATTGATAAACACCATTAATTTTAGGTTCTTTAGATATAAACCTATGCAACAATTATTTCCTTGACAAAAGCCCATCTCATTTTAAACATCCAAATAAAACCCAAATTTGAAATAGATTGCCATGTAAACAAGTAAATACCTATTATTTTCAAAATATTTACAATTGTGCCACAACACCCTAATTATGTTAATGAATTTAATTATCCATCATAATTATGGGAAATAAGTGTCTTATGATTATAGAAGTATCTACTTTATACTTGTCTTACCATCATATGTTCCATTTCTTTTATTTGTTTGACAATCATTGTAGGTAAATTATTTTGCATGTATGTATTAGGCACATTTTGTTATAATTATATATATGCGTGCAAATAATTTATATATGTTTTTATGTAAAATATAGGTAATTAATGAATTTTTTTAATCAATTGGCTTAAAACATTTATTTATTTTGTAGGTAAATTATTTTTCTTGTGATATTACATATATACTAGCCACATTTTGTTATTATTAATTATATGGTGTGTGCAATCAATCAACATTCTTTTATTTTGTAGGTAACTTGTTTTATATTTTTTATTGCAAAATATAGGTATTTATTATTCAAATTAATTAAATAATGTTGTAGGTAAATTATTTTGCATGTATTATTACATAATACACTAGGATATATATTTTTTTTGGTCAAACGATAAATTTTGTTAGATTAGATGTTAGATAAGTCACCGACGGGGTTTGAATCCACGTCATCTTGTAAGGGCTCAACACCTTTCCACTATTGTGGTAAATGGTCACTTGCGGAACTTATATTGTTATTATATATATATGTATATATATTGCGCAAAATAATTACCTATATTATATTTAAATATTGATAATTTGAATAAAATAACTATTTTATATTTGTAGGATATACTAATTTACCTATTACCATCATGTGAAAAACAACTCTATAAGGAACAAAACATTGATATCATGTAATTTTTGTTATTAAATGCATAGGAATCATGACATTTAAATTTCTTTCCAAATGCGCATAAGGTATTTGAAGACATTTAATTGAATGAAATAATGTAAAATAAATGTAGATAATAAATGAGAGATCCAAAAGTCAAGGAAAATTTTCATTGTAACCCGAACACGGATGGTACATCACGTGTTTTTTATATAAGTAGTGGGAAATATTACTTTTGAAGTTCTTAACTTTTTATCTCACATATCCCATTATTTGCATAGTAACACATGGTGTATCATCCCGTGTTCCAGTCACACTGAAAAATCTCTCCAAAGTCAGTGTTATTAGAGAGAAAATTTTCAAAGGACCGGCTACACACACATAAGCATAACAGGTGGTGTTCCCAACTAATTAATTACTGTCACCTATAAAATAACAATTAAAACAAAGATAACTCTTTCAAAAATGACTTGTTTTGATAAAAATAATAAATAAAAAAGTCACTAATCGAAATCAAACTCAAAATAAGAAAAACAATGATTGCTCTAAAGCCCTTAAACATGATTAACTGATCGGGATTCAGCTCACAAGGCCTTAAATAGGTGGTTGGCGACAACGGATTTAAGGGTGCGGCCGACTACATACTCTCGGGTTACATGTCAACATAAGAATGGAAGAGAAGAGGGAAGAGGAGAAAGTAAAAGAGGAAAAGAGAAGGGATGGGGCGTCGTTGGCACAGGGTGGTGATAGAGGTGGGTAGTCGCTGGTGTTGTGGGTGTTTGGAGTGGAAGGGATAAATTTGGAATTAGATAGGTGTAAATTTGGAATCCAGTTGACCAAAAATTCTGGTTATTTAACAAAACCTCACTTAAACGACAACGTGGCAATTTTTTTCTTTAAAACTGAAATAGCTAGGTGTTATGGTTCTATTTATTGGGAACTCCACGTCACTTCATGTTCCAAGTACTTGGAAAAATTTCTCATTATTAGGGGTAAATTAGACATCCAAAAATATCAATTTTGCCAAGTCAAACTTAATTATGGATATTACTTAGTTGGAGCCCAGTCAATGGGTTTTTGTTAAAGAAATTTGCAATGATGAATTTTAGCTAAAAAAAATTGAATTCCAAGAAGTGTACTCATATTTTGAGTCCACATTTGATGGCATCGTCACACAAATTTCACAAAATTCTACAGCTGACGACTTGGAGTATGGTTTTCTTAAATCCAGGCGTGGCCCCCTGCCCAAACATATGTCACATATTAATGTTCGTGAATTTAAAAAATAAATAAATAAATAAATAATACCAGAGAGATCACATATTTATATTATATTTGGTATACTTTCTCATGTAGTAAGTGATGCATACAATTATTGTTTAATGAGATAAATTCATTAATTAATGTGATATGTACACATTACTTACTATAAGATGATACACAATTATGGTACAAAATATGTGATTTCCCTAACAATTTTCTGAGAAGAAATTCTGATTGGGGTTGGATTATTCTGTTTTCTATTGCACATGTTTTGATTTTGTTACCAGAGTACTTGTCAGTTGGGATGCGTTAATATTTAGGGCTTATAATTAAGAATTGTAATATAGATTGAATTAAAAAAAAAAAGAATTAAATTGGACTAAGTCTGCAAATTTGAGTGATATATATATATATATATATATATATATATATATATATATATATATATATATATATATATAGACTATTGTAGGTTAAAGTATCATTAAATAAATCCAATCACAATAGTTAATGTAATGTTAATTTTATATTTTTTTTAATACAACGATATATTTTACACTAAGAGGAGTTCCACCATGGGCTATTGCTCGGTGGACTGGTTTTGGAATAGGGCCAGATAACCTGAGGGAGATGGTCCAGCTTGTGCTAGGGATGGAGCCCGAGCGGGCTCGAGGGAGAGGCCCAGCATGAGTTGCTAGCCCAAAGGCAACGTGACAAAAGACTTAACATCAGGGCGACGTCAGCCATAATATAAAAATAATAAAAATATAAAATATTAATAAAAATGTAAAAAATTAAATAAAAATGTAAAAAAATTAATTAAAAAAAGTAAAAAAAAATGTAAAACCCAGCATGCTTCAAACTTAACGGCTCTCACCGGAGTTCGTCACCGAGGCTGATGATACACCCACAGGCAAATGGGAGAGATTCAGTCCCTCCTCAGCTGCACCCCACACCGCCTTCGCCCCCACGCCCCCTCTTTCCACTCACGCTCCTAGATCGCATGATTTGGGATTTGTTTTTGGGAGAGAGAGATTTTAACTAAGGAGTTGGCGATCCCTTACCTACTTAACTAAGGAAAAAATGTGAATTTTTGCGTGGATTGGCTATTGATGTTGTCAGAGTCTGAGGCCCTGCCTCCGGAGCTCAAGTGAGAGAGAGCTGCTGAGCTTGAAAAAGAAAGAAAAAAAAAAACACAACTTTTGGAATGGTGCGTTGGCACCATGTGAAAGGAAGAAAAAAATAATAAAAAAACAAAGGTTTTGGAATGGTGTGCTGCAGCATGTGAAAAGAAAAAATTAAAAAAATAAAAATAAAATTTTTAATAGAAAATGGTACAACGAGACAAATTAAAAATCTTTTCCGAAATTACAAATAAAATTATTTTGTATTATTTAAAAAAAAATACTAATATTTTATTACCTATTGTTATGGCTATTCAGTGTAGGGGTAGAGATGCAAAAGGCAGTTATTGTTCACTGGGTGGATTAAATAGTTAATAGCCCTGGGGGGTCTTAGCAAGGGTGGAACTGCTCTAAGAGGAGGAGGAGTTCAGCTAAGCCACACAATAGAAAACTTAATTTAGTACCGAATTCGTCATCTATGAAATTCGAACCTAAGACCTCTTACTTATAAGTGAAAAGGGATACCCTCAAACAGTAGTATTGAGTGGCAATGTTAATTTTATATTGAACGCTTAACAGAAGTGTTTTGGTTACAGAAACCACTACTTGTATTCTTTATATTGTTTTATGATTGTTTTACTTCATTGTTTGTTTCATTGACTCTAAATCAATGTGATCATTGTGTCCTTTTTCTTTCTTTTCTATACACTTTAATTTGTATAATATAATATTTATATAGGAAGTAATTTTCTTACATTTTTTTAGTCTTGTACACATCTTGTTTAATCATAACCGTCCATTTGATTATTCAATTTAATACCCAGAAATTTATTCCGTTTTACAATTTACTAATATTCATATTTGTAATCATCATCAGGTGGGCCAATTGGATCTTCCATCTCGGATTTGATGTTCGAACGGGTGTGATTATATCTCAAGCATCAATATATGATCTTGAAATGCACGAGTACAGGAGGGTTTTGTACAGAGGCTTTGTATCCGAGCTCTTTGTCCCGTACATGGACCCCACAGAAGAATGGTACTACAAAACCTTCTTCGACTGTGGAGAATTTGGGTTTGGTCTATCCACAGTCTCACTCGAGCCGTTGACCGACTGCCCAGCCAATGCTCAGTTCATGGACGCCTACTATGCTGCCCAGGACGGCACGCCGGTGAAGATATCGAATGCTTATTGCATCTTTGAGAGACATGCAGGCAACATCTTGTGGCGCCACACTGAATTGACCATCCCAGATATAGTGGTAATGATAAAGTTTTCTTCTTATTTTTCAAATGAGTTTGATTGATTAGTTTTTTGATGAAAATGTGGTGGTAATCGAGGGTTAACGGAATTGCAGATCACAGAAGTTAGGGCTGAGGTCACTCTGGTTGTGAGGACGGTTTCAACTGTAGGCAACTATGACTACATAATTGATTGGGAGTTCAAGCCAAGTGGCTCCATCAAAATGGAGGTATATTATATGATAGCTAGGGTTTTATAGTGTATAAATGTACTTGTTTAAATTTTAAGTTAACTTATAGAATGATAATCTGGATAACTATCTGCCAACTAAACTGTATATATTTGTCCGTGAATTTGGATGATTGGTCATGTTAGTTTATTATAAGATCAAAATGTTCTACCTATATTCATAATTTGACAACATGAGCATGTGTCAACAGATGTTACGCTTAATGTTGCACTTGACAATTAAGGTTTGTTGATCTTCAATTTCTTAAACAGGTGGGGCTAACAGGTGTGCTAGAAATTGAAGCAGTTAATTACACCCAGATAGACCAAATAGAGGAGGAAGTTTTTGGCACATTGGTGGCAGATAATAGCATTGCTGTGAACCATGATCATTTCTTGACATACCATCTTGACCTTGATGTGGATGGTGAAACCAATTCCTTTGTCAAGAATAATTTTGTGACGAAACAAGCAACCGGCCACAACACACCAAGGAAGAGTTATTGGAATATTGTAAGCGAGACGGCTAAAACTGAGTTAGATGCAAGAATTCGCCTTGGTTTGAAGCCAGCTGACCTGGTTGTGGTAAACCCTATTAAGAAGACCAAAGCCGGGAACCCATTTGGCTATCGTTTGATCCCAGGGGCAGTTGCAGGACCCCTATTGTTAGAGGATGATTACCCGCAAATACGCGGCGCTTTCACTAAGTACAATGTGTGGGTTACACCATACAACAAGTCCGAAAAATGGGCAGGAGGAAGACATGTTGATCAAAGTAGAGGAGAGGACACATTAGATGTGTGGAGCAGCAGGTATTAATTAAACTGTGATTAAATTTGGTTAATGCAGCAAAAGATTACAAAACACTTGTGATTTCTCTTATTCATTTTGGTTGACTGGTGTGAATTGTGTTTTATGTATACAGGAATAGGAAAATCGAGAACAAGGATATAGTGTTGTGGTACACAATTGGGTTTCACCACAATCCTTGCCAAGAGGATTTTCCAATGATGCCAACATTGAGTGGTGGATTTGAGCTCAGGCCAACCAATTTCTTTGAGAGAAGTCCTGTTCTTAAAGTTAGAACCATACCTTCTAAGCACCACTCGCCTAATTGCACCGCCAAAAACTAGCTGGTGACTTTTTATTTGTCATGAGTGATTAATAATTCTAAGAGCTTAATAAGTGATGTTTTCATCCCATTGCAGTTGTAATTTATTGCAAGTTTTAATTACAAATTAAATATCTAGTCCCATTTCAATCCATGTCATCATGAACAAACGATTGTTATTGTTAGAGAACAATTTAGAAACAACAAAATAACAGAAATACATAATCGAAATACTTATACTTTATTATTAAAAAATACTTGCAATAATCTTCGAATAGTATGAAACAATCAGGAACTAAACCTCATTCTGAGAAGCCTGAGAAATTTAAGGGGGGAGACTTCAAAAGATGGTAGCAGAAGATGTTGTTTTATTTGACAACACTAAATTTGGTTGTTTTATTTGACAACACTAAATTTGGCTAATGTTTTGCACGAGATTGTGTCTATTGCAGATGGAGAAAATATTTTTTCTGCAAAAACTTTGACGACCATAGATGGCTGGAATCATAATGATTTCCTCTGCAAAAACTATATTCTCAATGCATTAGATGATTCGTTGTATGATGTCTATGTGACATGCAAAACAGCCAAGGAACTTTGGGAATCACTTGAGAAAAAAATATAAAACCGAGGATGTTGGTTCAAAGAAATTTGTCGTGGGCAAATTTTTAGACTACAAAATGGTGGATTCCAAGTCCATTATCTCTCAAACTGAAGATTTCCAGAAAATCATCCATGACATTCATGTTGAAGGGATGGTGATCAATGAGTCCTTTCAAGTGGCGTCCTTTATAGAAAAACTGTCATCTTCTTGGAAAGAGTTCAAGAATTATCTCAAGCACAAACGTAAGGAGATGACCCTTGAGGATCTCATTGTAAGGCTAAGAATTGAGGAAGATAACAGAAAAAATGAGAAGAGCCTGGTTTTGAGTATGGGAGCCAAGGCTAATGTTGTTGAAGGAAGTTCATCAAAGCAAAGGCCAAAATTCCAGAAAACTAAGAAGAAGGAAAAACACTTTGTCCCTGGTGCGAAAGGCAAAGACTTCAAGAAAATCAAGGGAAGTTGCTGGGTTTGTGGAAAGCAAGGCCAAAGGGCTCAAGAATGTCGCCATCGAATGGATCAAGGTCCTAGAAATCAAGGCAACAACAACCGCGCGAACCTGATTAAAAACAATGTTGATGCCTTGGCTGCAATGATTTCTGAAGTCAACATTGTATCTGACCATGCTGATTGGTGGATAGATACCGGTGCGACTCGCCTTGTATGTGGTGACAGAAATATGTTCTCTACGTACCAGAAAATCGAGGGGAACGAGCAACTGTTTATGGGAAATGCATCTGTATCTATTGTGGCTGGAATAGGAAAATGTGTTTTGAAATTCACTTCTGGAAAGGAATTAACCCTCCTTGACGTCCTGCATGTCCCCGATATAAGTAAGAATCTTGTTTCTGGTCCTATCCTTAGTAACAAGGGATTCAAACTAGTTTTTGAGTCCAATAAGTTTGTACTAACTAAAGGAGGAATGTTTGTAGGAAAGGGTTACCTTGCTGATGGATTATTCAAACTAAATGTACTTGCTAATACTATGAATGAAATAAATAATGTTTTTGCTTATATTGTTGATTCGTCTAATTTATGGCACTCTAGATTAGGACATGTAAATTTTCGTTCTCTTTTTAGAATGCATAATTTAGGTTTGCTGCCCAAAATTGATTATCTAGATAATGTTAAATGTGAGACTTGTACAGAATCGAAATTTGCAAGTTAAAGCTTTAAATTAGTGCATGAAAAATCCAATGATTTATTAGATTTAATTCATAGTGACTTGTGTGATTTTAGATCATATCCAACTCGTGGTGGAAAGAACTATTATGTAACATTTATAGATGATTTTAGTAAGTATTGTTATGTTTATTTACTTCATAGTAAAGATGAGACCTTGGATATGTTTAAGACATATAAGGCAGACATTGAGAATCAACTTAACAAGAAGATTAAAGTCTTAAGGTCCGATAGGGGAGGATAATATGAGTCTCATGCCTTTGCTGAATTTTGTGCCACACATGGCATAATTCATCAAACAACGGCCCCTTATACACTGCAACAAAACGGTGTTGCCGAACGGAAAAATAAGACTTTTAAAGACATGATCAATTCTATGTTGAATAGCTCTAGGCTTCCACACAATTTGTGGGGTGAAGCTTTACTTACTGCAAAAAAAATTTTGAAGCGAATTCCACCTAAAATGAGAAAGGAGTCACCATATGAATTATGGAAAGGAAGAACCCTAACGTTTAAATTGCTTAAAGTGTGGGGTTGCCTGGCAAAAGTACAAGTCCCATTGCCAAAGAGAACAAAATTAGGGCCTAAAACTATAGATTGTGTTTTTATTGGTTTTGCATCTAATAGTTCAGCTTATAGATTCTTACTTTTTCATTCTAAAGTAAGTGATATACATGTCAATACTATTATAGAATCTATAAATACAATATTTTTTGAGGATATATTTCCATACAAAATAGGCAAGTCTAATTTGTTGAAAAAGAGATTACATGATGATGTATCTGAGGTTAATGACTAACCTAGAGAACATGATGATGGTTCATCCTCGTCTAGAGTTCAAAAAGAACTTGAACCTAGAAGGAGTAAAAGGACAAAAATTCGAAAGGACTTTGGGCCTGATTTTGTGACCTTATTAACCGAGACAGAACCTCAATCATTCAAGGAGGCCATGTCCACTCCTGAAGCTCCATTTTGGAAGGATGCAGTTAACAGTGAAATAGATTCCATTATGCAAAATCATACATGGGAATTAGTCGATTTGCCCCCTCGCAATAAGCCAATTGGGTACAAATGGATCTTTAAGAAGAAATTAAAACCTAATGGTACAATTGACACATATAAGGCTCGTTTGGTAGCTAAAGGATAC
This sequence comes from Pyrus communis, assembly GCF_041283825.1. Classification (NCBI taxonomy): domain Eukaryota; kingdom Viridiplantae; phylum Streptophyta; class Magnoliopsida; order Rosales; family Rosaceae; genus Pyrus; species Pyrus communis. The sequence goes on from NC_142580.1 coordinate 12,274,778, forward strand.
CGTCAAAAACATGGTTTGGATTTCTTAGATACATACTTACCTGTAACGAGAATTACGTCAATAAGACTGTTGATTGCTATAGTTGCACTCCATAACATGGAAATACATCAAATGGATGTAAAGACTGCGTTCTTAAATGGAGACTTAGATGAGGAAATATATATGGAACAACCCAAGGGGTTTGTGGTTAAAGGTCAAGAACACAAAGTTTGTAAACTTGTGAAATCACTATATGGGCTTAAACAAGCTCCAAAGCAATGGCATGAAAAATTTGACCATATTATGATCACACACGGTTTTAAGATAAATGAGTGTGATAAGTGTGTCTACACAAAAACTCAAAATAATGCTTGCGTTATGTTGTGTTTATATGTAGATGATATGCTTATAATGGGAACTAACAAAGAGATAATAAATTGGACCAAGAAGATATTGAAATCAAGTTTCGATATGAAAGATCTTGGATTAGCTAATGTGATTCTTGGTTTAAAAATAAAAAGAAAACAAGAAGGATATATTCTTACACAGTCCCATTATATAGAAGCTACAATTAGAAAATATGGTAATTTGGAAAGTAAAGATGCAATTACTTGTTTTGATGCCAATAACAAACTTAAGAAGAATAGAGGAGATGCTATATCTCAACATGAATACTCACAAGTTATTAGAAGCCTTATGTACATAATGAACTGTACAAGGCCTGATATAGCATACTTAGTGAGTAGACTAAGTAGATATACATGCAATCCTGGGCATGATCATTAGGAAGCTTTAATTCGAGTATTGAGATACTTAAAGTATACAATGAATTATGGATTGCATTATACAAGGTATCCTCCTGTGCTTGAAGGATTTACTGATGCGAATTGGATATCGGATAATACTGATACGAAATCCACAAGTGGATATGTATTTACTTTAGGAGGAGCAACAATATCTTCGAAATCTTCCAAACAAACATGTATAGCCCGATCAACTATGGAATTGGAATTTATCGCTCTCGATATGTTTGGAGGAAAAGCTGAGTGGCTAAGAGATTTTTTGGAAGATGTTCCCATATGGCCTAAACCTGTAACAGCCATATGTATACACTGTGATAATTTAGTTGCACAATATCGAGCTAAAAATAGTGTATACAATGGGAAGTCTAGACAAATTAGACGAAGGCATAATACTATAAAGCAATGGCTCTCTAGTGGTGTAATCTCTATTGACTATGTTAAGTCAAAAGAAAATATTGCAGATTCGCTTACTAAAGGTTTATCTAGAGAGCAAGTTAAACATACATCGAGGGAAATGGATTTAAAGCCAATAGTGTAAAATGAAACTGCCAAACGGAAACCTAACCTAGTTGATTGGAGATCCTATGGTCCAGGTTTAATAGGCAAACTGGTTTGGTTAGATTCAAGAAGAAACACACTTACATACCCATTCTTATGATGGAAGAAATGTGGTGACTACTGATGGTGTAAGATACATTAGTTTAATGATATTGATACTTGTAAATCAAGTGGAATAGTAGAAGCCTATTCTTAATCAATATCACCTATATGAGAGTAAATGTGGGGTCGCATTTATGAGAATTACATGGCTACATTCTCTAAAGCTCTCATGAATCCAGGATTTGTCCAGGACCAAAATGAACACAAACGTATGAATTTGCAATGTGTTGGTGTGACATATGTTTTGCTTATTGTCTTGGTTTACTGGGAGATGAACAATTTAAGATTTTATATTCACTGCGTCATCTAGTAAATCCGATAAGTATATACTAAGGTAGGTTCAAGTCCAAAAGACATCTCTCCTGATATGTGTCACATCTATTGTTTACTCTCATTTTCACCTTACCCTAGGACCTAATAGTTGGCTCAAAATTTGGGGTATTGATGGATTTTTGAGCTCCCATTGTCCCACATCGGGAAACAACAATTTGTCAAATGCCTTTATATAGGTCAAGTCCTTTTTACTTTTGATTAGGTGTTGGACCATTTGGAATGAGGATTGAGGGACCATTTGGAATGAGGATTGAGGTTTGGGCCACTAATTGTGTGGATTAGGCTTGATAATTATACTATAATATTAATATTAATTAATCAAGACAAGGGCCTTGAGCCTTGGGGCCAAGGAATTAAAATTACTTTGATCAATTAGTTTTAATTTCGAATTAAGTTTTTAATTAAATTAATTAAAAACGTTTTGATTAATAGACACAACTCTTTGGAAAGAGTTGTATAGCTTCAGATACATCCAAAAGGTGTTTGAAGAGGTATGAAAGAGCCTATATAACTGGAGTCCTTAGTTCCATCAAAAATCATTTTTTCTTCCTCCTTGTCTTCCGTACAAAATTTCAGAGAGTAAACACATAAAGCAATTCGCTAGAGTTCTATAATCAGTGTGGGTTGTAGAATTAGGTAGTTGTATCCTGGTCGAGCAGACATTGTAGAACCACAAACACAAGAGTGTGACGGAAATACTATTTGAAGGACATAGCTTTTGCGCTAGCCTCTACCTTCAATTCATTCAAGTTAGTATCATTTTAATTTTTTGTAATTATTGTGTACTTGCATTTTGTATTGCAGTATTTTTGAATAATAAAATATAAGTATTTCGGTTCTATATTTCTGTTATTTTGTTGTTTCTAAATTGCTCTCCAACAGTTATTACTTAGGAAATCAACATCTTGGTGGGGTTCGTAGTCTACATGGTTAAGAGAATTTATAATACTCCCAAACATAGCTAGTTAGTAGACTGAGATCTTGGTTGTTAAAAAACGTAGAAAGAATCGCTCCAATAACTAAGACCGTCTGTGTTCACGTGACTGATCCTCCTCTATAGAAGCATTGAAATTTTACAGCTCACTTGGTAATATCTTCTCCCTACCATCCAATCGAAAAGGGTAGGCACGAAACTTCAGATAAATTCAATCCCCTGACTGAAATTGAGTTTATGAATTTGGGGTGACTGAGAGGAAGCTTACTAGTTAGGAAAAGCTCGGTAAAGGTGAGAGGAGGGTGTCCTGGACCTGTGTGGACGTGGATGGATATGATGGAGCCGGTGGCCAAATCTACGACGAACTCATCGTTTTCTCTGACTTCAATGGGACAACTGAATCTTCCTGGACTTTAATTTTGCAGGTCTTGCATTTCACTAGTCCTTTGCGTTGCACTCATATTTAATTGCAGCTGCTTTGCTTTGCTTCTGAGTCTTTGTTTATTAAGTGAGGAGGCACCATGAATCATCATTGTACACATTTGTCTTTGCAACTGTTTTCTCTTAAATAAGTCACATGTTACAAGTTTAATAATAAGTGTGTCGATGCCTATAAAGATTTAACAATAATAGATTATTGTATTTAAATTACTTATACCATGAAGAAGGAAAAATTATGCAGAGATAAACGTTCTTAATTAGCATTTGAACAAGAAGCCACTTACATACTCATGTTCAGTATTGTAACTAGAATCACACATTTTTTTCTCCTCTTACACACCCCTCCTTATTTCTAGTCATATGATTGAATAAACCAAATGGCAACAATTGACTTGGAGTGTGTACGAAGAGAAAAAGAGTGATTATCATTTCTCTTAATTAAATTTCAACGTACTTCTAATAAAAACGCTATTAGGATAAGTACTTACAAACAAAAGTGCTTCTTACAAGACGTTAGTTCAGTACTAGGAAATTTCTTTCACAAGGCAAACCCTTCAAGGAAATTTCTTATAGAATTTCTAGCCTAGAATACCAAATGAACTATACAGGGCTGTCTTCAATGGCTTAATTAACAATTTCTTAGCCTTCCATTCTCAGCCTCTCCCATTTTTTTTTCTTTTTTTGGGGTATTTTTCTTGCATTAAGAGCAAGGAAAATTAATTGAGTTTACTCAATAATTAAGAAATTGTATGATTATCAGTACAGCATGACATGCAGTCATTGTTAAAAATTAATGGAATTTTGTTCAAAGTGGTACCTCCTCCTACACTAGGAAATGTACAAGGAGTATAAACAGAGTGAAACACTTGGATGTTCATTTTCCTTCAAGCAGAGTTTCTTCCTGTGACAATGCTGAAGCTGGATGAGCAATTTGAACCCTCACATATTGGAATGCTTTCGAAGAAATTGCTCGGCCGGAGCTCAAACTGGCCGCTGATCGTTAGCATTATGGGAAAATCTTCTTGGTATGGCACATGATGAAAACCCATGGTGTACCATAACACAATGTCTTTATTTTCAATGTCCCTATCCCTGAAACAATGAAATTAATCTAAACATCATGGTAAATTTCACCACTTAACCTATAATAAATAAAAAATTAGGGTAAACGACTAATTAGTAGCTACCTACTGCTCCATGTAGCCAAGGTATCATCCCCCCTGCTTTGATCAGCATATAGTCCCCCTGCCCATTTTTCAGATTTGTTATATGGTGTAACCCACACATTGTACTTAGTGAAGCCTCCTCGGATTTGTGTATAATTCTTGTTGGGGTTCACAACCACCAGATCAGCAGCAATGGAGCCAAGCTTGATCTTTGCATCAGACTCCGTTTTAGCTGTCTCGCTGACTACCTTCCAGTAACCCTTCCTGGGTGACTTTGGGTCACCCGCTCTGGTTATTTGCAACTTGACAAAGGAGTTGGCTTCACCATCAAGATCAAGGTGACAGGTAAGAAAGTGATCATGGTTGACAGCCACTCTATTTTCTGTTACAGGAGTACCGTACACTTCCTCCTCTATTTGTTGTGTGTTAGTGTACTCGGTTCCCCTCACTTCCAAACAACCAGTTAGCCCCACCTGCAACAAGGATGAAATTTTAGGTGTAACTAGTTGTTTTACAGATTGTAACTATTTGTTTGTATATCTAGTCATAGGATGAGCCATGGAACGGAGCCAAAAAAAATTTCCAAGTGAGGGCTACTTTGAAAAATAAATAAGGTTTCGCACAGAATAATGCTAGCATATCCAACATATTAGCGATCACATTAACAGCAAAAGTACACTTTTAATATAGCTAGACATGAAATATTATGATTCTTGTTAGAAACACATCACAAATGTCACGTTATATGGTTAAAAAAATGATATATCTTATTTTAGTATTATAGTCGTAATTGCTCACTGTTGACACCATCCTTAGCACTAAGCTCAATTCTGGCCTAACCTCGCTTATCTGCAACAACACTATCAATGTCAACTAAATCAAGCAAACCTCTTCAACTTAATAAATCAAACACGTACCACTATTGCAACCGTGGGTTAAGCTATTTACTAGGGTAATTCACATCCCTATCTTGCACTTAAATAACAACCAAGCCATATCCCTCTCACACTTGAGTTCAAAAATTTGAGCTAGGGAATAACACTTACCCCTTTCTTTGATATGGTAGTCTCGGTGTGGCGCCACATTATGTCTCCATCATGTCGCTCAAAAATGCAAATAACTTTGGATTTTTTATTTGGTTTTCCATCTAGTCCAGCAACATAAGCGTCCATGAATTTTGCATTTGCTGGGCAGTCCCTAAGTGCCTCAAGTGACACTGCAGATTGGCCAAAACCAAATTCACCTGCATCAAGAAATGTCCTGGAGTACCATTCTTCGGTTAGGTCCATGTACGGCACAAACAGCTCTGAGATCAAGGCTCAGTATAGCACGCGACGAAATTTCTGCTGCTCTATGTCGTAAATGGATGCTAAGGATATGATTGGACCAGCTCTCACATTGAAACCCAGATGAAAATCCCAGTTTGCCCACCTGCTTTTGTGTGAAATTAAAAATAAAATCAGTTTAGTTGATATTGGAATGTGAAATGAGAAAGAGTAGAAGCAAGAGATTGTTCCATGTTAGTCAATGAGTTTATGACTAATTGTACACCTATAAGTCTAAAACCATCGTCACGTGACTGAAAATAGACGCAAAGAGATATATTATTTATTGTAAGTGTTGAAATTTATATTATAATATTTAATTTAAAAGATTGAATGGAAAATATATGTCAGTAGAGACGCCAAGTGCATATTATTAGGTTTCTTAATAAAACCAAATTGTGCAGCAGTACCATTATGTAAAAGACATGTATTTTGAAATGGTTTATGAATTAGATGAGAAAGGTGGCATCAATTAGTAAACAACCACTACAACCATTCCTAGAAGTCAGAGTTCTTTATAACCCCTAATGACAGCCATGTAAAAGGGAGAAAATGGAGAGTTATAATTCCAATCTAATTTTTTCGATATTGTTCAATTCCGAGTCGTATCTTAAAAGTTCGGAATATATTAGGTTCGTCAGAGTCCGAAGATTGTACATAGTGCTTCGACTTTATATTATATATTGTTAAATCCTAGAAGATTGACACCTACCAAACTGCAAGCACAAGAGCATAAGCGTAATTCTATTTTTAGAACATTGTATTTATGCAAACCTCAATCTCTAAGTTTGTCAATATTTCTTTCATCTTTCTACTTTCATATTACGTTGTACCCATATAATAATTATTATAAAATTTCTCTAACATTATTTTCATATTTTTTGAAATTGCTCCAACAGTAAGTAATGATCTTTCCTTTAATCCACATATATAGTATCACCTAGGCATTCTATGACTACAAAAATGCAAAATAACGATAACAAATTTAACATGTTATAAGAGCAGTTCCACCGCTGTTAAGGCCCCCTACGGCTATTCACTATTTAATCCACCTAGTGAACAGTCACTGTCTTTTGCATCTCCACCTCTAAATTGAATAGCTTTGGCAATAGGCAATAAAATATTAATATTTGTTTTATTTATAAAATAATACAAAATAATTTTATTTGTAATTTTGGATAAGATTTTTAATCGTTTTCATTACGTCACGTGTCATTATCCGAAAAGACAATTATTGGTGATGGATTTCGATAAGATTTTTATCCAATACCGTTGTGCCACGTGTCGTTACCTTTTCAGAATCGTTGAGGATAAATTTCTGATAAGATTTCTACCGTTGGATTAAAAAAAAATTGAATTCCAACACTCCAGATTGTGCCACGTGGCACAACGGTAAGATTTCAGAATTTTAAATTTTTTTTTTAAAATTTATAAAGGTGAATAACGTGAATTGTTGATCTAAGATCCAACGAGCTAGGAGGCACCACGTGGCCTCCAATGGTCACTGACAAAAGCCTGCGTACGCGGACCCCAGCAACTGACGCAAAACAGAAGCTGAATGTGGTTGACGTCAGGGTGACGTTAGCCTTGCATCATATCCACTCCAGGCTCTCATGCCAGCAACTCCCCACGGGCCTCTCCCTCGAGCCCCCTGGGGCTCAATCACTAGCTTGGGCTGGACCTTCTTGCCCGGGTGGTTTGGGACAGTTTGATAGGCAGTCCATCGGGCTATCAGCTCCGGTAAAGGCATTTTATTTATTGTTTGATATAAGACATTTTATTTGAAAGGTTTTTTCTGTTATGCTCGCTGCACTCTACACCAATTTCCGTTTTAGTTTCTCACTTTATTTTGTCTCACTTTACCATATGCACTCAGTCTTACTGTTCCACATTACCTTTACATTGTTCTCTGTCTCACTTTGACCCTATCCACTCATTCTCCGTATCTAACGTTACCCAATTCCATCAATTGGATTGAGAGCTGTTAAGTTTCTTTGATGTGTAATGGTACCCTAGTCTTTTTCAGCCACGTTGGTGAGTTAAATGCAGGAGTTAAAGGTGAGATAGAACATAGTATAGAGGCCAAGTAAAGTGAAATTTAGTGTAGAGCATAGTGCTGATGAATAAGCATTGTTGCTGGATCAAATGTCCCAGAATGCATGAAGATGAAGCTCGGATTGCAGGATTTTGTCTAAGTGTTTGAGTTGTTTAAGTTTGAAATTAACGGTCAAGATTATAACATCTAGGTGTATATCTTGCCATGTATTATATTGTTATGGTTTTAAGTTGCCTGTGTGCTTTGCAAGTGATCACATTCACGTTGCTTGTGTAAGCAACAGCTATATCATGTGATGTAATTGAATCCAACGTGAATTCAGGGGCAACGAACTCCATATTTGCTTCTTCGTACTCTCTGCACACCAGCTCATAGAGCTCTTCAATTTCAGAAGAGAATGCTTTTGGAATAGTATATTGTGTCTATTCATCTCTCAAGGAGGAATTTATAGGATGTTACAATCATATCAATAAGGAAAGAAATAATTACATGAAATCATACTATGCTAAGAATCCCAAGATTACAGGAATATACACAAAAGTCAACACTCCTCCTCAAGTTGGTTCATATATGTCGCACATGCCCAACTTGTGTAAGAAACTTGAAACAGCCTTTGTGAGGATATCTATCAATTGATCTTCTATTCTTATTGCTGATACCTCAATTATTTTCTCCTCCAATTTTTCTTTAATAAAGAATTGATCAACTTCAACATGCTTTGTTTTGTTTAGTCATGTTGTATTGGATTATGTGCAATGTCCCAAGTAGCTTTATTATCACAAAATAAATTCATGGGTTGATCATGCTTTATACCCAAATCACTTAACAGAAGCTTAAGCCACAAATTTTTTTCACAAATCCCCAAGGCCATACCTCTGTATTCAGCTTCTGCACTGGAACAAGCAACCATATTCTGTTTCTTACTTCTCCATGTAACCAAGTTACCTCCAACAAATGTAAAGTAACCAGATGTTGAGCACATATCGTCAACTAAACCTCTCAATCCGCATCAGTATAACCTTCAACTCTAAAATGGTTATTCCTTTTAAACATGATTCCTTTACCCAAACTTCCCTTCAAATATCGCAAAATCCTCATGATTGCATTCATATGTTGTTCTTCAGGGTCATACATATATTGACTTACTACACTTAAGGCATAAGCAAGGTCTGGTCTTGTGTGTGCCAAGTACATTAAACGACCTACTAACCTTTGGTATCTCCTTTTGTCAACTGGTACTTGATTAGGCTCAATAGAAAGCTTAAATCCTTCCTCTAATGGTGTAGCTACTGGCTGACAAGCTGACATGCCAGTTTCGTGCAACAGATCAATAATATACTTCTTATGTGACAAGAAAATTCCAGAACTACTTCTCGATACCTTAATCCCTGAAAAATATTTTAGGGATCCAAGATCTTTCATCCTAAATTCTGTAGACAAGTATCTTTGCAAGGCCACACATTCTTCCGAATCATTCCCTGTTACCACCATATCATCTACATACACAATAAGTGCAGTCAACTTTCCATTTCTTCTTTTCAGGAACAGAGTATGATCAGAGTTACTTTGCTTGTAACCAAATGCACTCATAGGTCTTATGAATCTTCCAAACCATGCTCGAGGAGACTGCTTCAAACCATATAAAGATTTCTTCAACCTGCAAACCTTTCTTTTGTATTTATCCGGAGCATTACATCCTGGTGAAAAATCCATATAAATATCTTCTGTCAAATCTCCATGCAAGAAAGCATTCTTCACATCGAACTGTTGTAAGGGCCAATTAAGATTTGCAGCCAAAGACAACAAAACACGGACCGTGTTGATTTTGGCCACAGGAGCAAACGTATATGTATAATCGATTCCATACTTTTGAGTGTACCCTTTTGCTACCAGTCTTGCCTTGAAGCGATCCACTGTCCCATTGGCTTTATACTTCACAGTATAAACCCATTTACATCACACAGGTTTCTTGCCAACTGGCAAGTCTGTGATCTCCCAGGTAGCATTCTTCTTCAAAGAATTCAATTCTTCATTCATTGTTGCTTGCCAACGTGGATCAGTTAAGGCCTTCTACACACTATTAGGAATATATATAGTAGATAATTGATGCACAAATGACTTGTTTGATTCTGATAGGTAACTGGTAGACACATAATTGCTTAATGGGTATAACACATTAGGCTCAGGGTTGGATTTATTCACTGAATATCTAGTGTTGCATTTAGGGTCAGCTTCATAAGTAAGTTTAGGAATACCTCGAGTGACACGGTTAGGGAGACAACGTGGTGATGGTGCATTCGGAATCGAATATGATTGGTTATGGTCATTAGGGCTCAAGAGTGGCGAGACTGACTGTGAGATATCATGCAGCACTGGATTGTCGGGTAGTGAGGAAGGCGATGAGTTGTTTGGTGGCGTCGGCTCATCCCTTGCAAGGCTTTCAGCATCATTTTCATCTGAATGGTCACCACTTGTCTCCAAGACATTACCACTTAATTCCACATCATTCACATCACTATTTCCATGTGAATGATCACCACTTGTCTCCAAAACATTACCACTTAATTCCACATCATTCACAATATCTGTATCCAGAATTGTATAATCAAGAGTTTGAATTTCTATCTGATTCTCCCCCTGAAGTGAAGACTCAGGATTGGCAAAGAACATCTCATGCTCATGAAATACAACATATATAGTAATAAACAGCTTTTTTGTTGGAGGGTGATAACATCAATATCCTTTTTGACTGGAGGCATATCCGACAAAAACACACCGTAAGGCCCAAGGTTCAAGCTTACTCTTGTGCTGTTTGTGGAGATGAACAAAGGCCACACAGCCAAACACGTGAGGTGGAAGATTGGGGATTGTAGGAGCATCAATATGTGAAGACAGAGCTTGAAGTGGTGTCTGAAAATCAACTGATCGAGATGGAACACGATTAATAAGATACGCATCTGAAATGAGGGCTTCTCCCCAATAGGATAACGGGAGACTTGCCTCAAGCAAGGAAGCACGAACAACCTCCAGAAGTTGACAGTTCTTGCGTTTTGCAACTCCATTTTGTTGTGGAGTATATGAGCATGTAGTTTGATGAACAATACCATGATGATCAAGAAAGGCACGAAGTTCAGAGTTCACATACTCGCCACCATTATCACTCCTGAGAACATGTATTTGTGACTTATACTGTACTTGCACCATTTTGTGAAATCGTTGAAACAAAAAAGGAACTTCACTTTTGGACTTCATTAAACAAACTCAAGTCATACATGTGCAATCATCAATAAAAGTAATGAACCAATGAGCACCACCAAATGTAGCAGTTTTAGAGGGCCCCAACACATCAGAATGAATTATCATAAATGGAACTAAACTTTTACTTAAACTAGATGGAAACAAAGTACGGTGACTTTTAGCCAATTCACAAACACAACATTTAAAGCTAGAAACATCATTATGAATAAATAGGCTAGGAAACAACCTTCGTAAATAACCGAAAAAGGCATGTCCAAGTCGACGATGCCACAACCAAACATACGAAGCTTTATTCTTCTCCCCTAAGATCCTTCCATAGCAAGAGCTTGAGTCAACATTCGAGTACTATTCGATGTCAGTTCTAAGTAGTAGAGATTTTCCTTCCTAATACCATAACCAATCGTCTTGCGAGTCCGAATGTCCTTAAAAACACAAAAGGAAGGCCAAAAAATCACAAGACAATGTAGGGCGACAGTTATTTGAGCAACATATAATAAATTATAGTCAAGAGAAGGAACAACAAGTACAGAATCAAGATTGAAAGTATCAGAAAGAGAGATAGCACCTTCCCCAATAATGGGGGCAACATTACCATTAGCAACACTCATGTTAGTTTTGGTGGATGGGTTTAGTGTTTGTACCTGTCTAGAATCACAAGTCATAGGTTAAGTAGCACCAGAATCAATTATTTATATATTATTCAGAACAGATGCAGAAACCTTTAAAGCCTTACGCATCATTACTTATATGATCAAAATTTACCTTAACTTCGGCAACCAATGCACACTACTCATTACAGCGGGGATAATGAGTCCAGTGTGTCATTGCTCCGCGTGAGTTGAGTGCAACGTCTGAGGTGATTGATAGGGCCAAGATTCTGAACCAACTAGGTCAAAAAATGTGAGACCAGGGAAAAATAAACAGTAACCCCAAATAAATAAATAACTATTTTTTTTCTCTTTTCTTTTTTATCTTTTTTTCCTTTTTTTTTCTTTTTTCTTTTTTCTTTTTTCTTTTTTTTTTTTTTTTTTTTTTTTTTTTTTTTTTTGCCCTTTTCCCTTTTTTTTTTTTTTTTTTGTGTTCTTATTTTCTCTTCGGTGCGAACAAACACAGCAGCAAGATCCTTTCAATTTTCTTATTTTGTTGCTTCTGGCGATGATAGTCTGTGGCAGAGTACAAGGCGAGGACGAACGCGATCCGACTTTGGTGTTCTCGGGTCGAGCAGCAACGGTGGTGTGGTGCAGTGGATGCAGGCGACAAGCGGGTCGGGTGATGGTATGAATACAGATCAATGGGTCAGGTCCTGGGTTCCTAATCGCAGCGGTTACACAGGTGCTGGTTCTCAATCGGGATTTGCAGCGGTAATTTCTGGGTTTTTGACCTCGGTTTGTGGCCACGTGATGCAACAGCGGGTAGTGGTGGGTGGCTGCAACGATCGGCTCGGTGAACTCGGATCAGCAACGACGGCATCGCTCGCTGGTCTGGGTGGATGCGGGAATGAACTCGGGTCACCAACGACGGCGCCGCTTGCTGATCTGACGGTGCGCTGCACAATTGGCTGCGCAACTGGTGGGTCTGGGTTCAGCGCACAGTACGATTTCTATATAATTTTTTTTTATTAACCTAGGCTGTGCTAAGAAGAGAATGCTTTTGAAATGATATATTGTGTTTATTCATTGAGAGATGAGGAATTTATAGCATGTTACAATCATATCAATAAGGGAATAAATAATTACATGAAATCATAATATACTAAAAATTCCAAAATTACAGGAATATACGCAAAAGTTAACAATTTCTTGTTGAAAGTCATACAAAAACCACATCAAAATCACCTGCAAATTATTTAAACACTAACACGTAGGCCATAGCTAAAAATAAATAAAATGTGATGCGTTTCAATTATCTAACGGAGTGTCCATGAATTTCAAAACTTGGGCCGTCAGGTTGCTCCACCGTGACCGCACTCAACCTTGGCCCAAATGGAGGCTTTTGAACCGACGCTCTATAGTCCGTCCCGGCAGCCTTTGGCATCGGACCCATAATCTATCCCTAAACTCCACGATCTTCATCTCGTCAAGATCAACGGTCATCGTCGCTCCCTCTACAGGCCTCGTCTCAAAATTAACAGTCCCATCCAAATAAAAACAATGGAGATCGACCATCCTCTTGTTCTTAACCCTGTCCTCACCGTACCATCCCACAGGAAAAACGTCACACAGAGCCTCCTCGACCTTCAATCCCCGCTTCCTCACCGCAGCCAAAAAGGGTGCGTATTGGAGTGCCAATGCTTGAGCGGCCTCTTGCTCTTCGGCCATGATAATGGGGTAGCCGTGGCCGGTGTGAATGCAGTCAGAGATGACGGAGTCGGTTGACAAATCGACAGTGATTTTGTGGGTGGTTTGGTTGATTCGAGCGATGACAAAGGCTCGGCGAGGGGGTGGGGTTAGGGTTCTGGAGTTTTGGGTTGAGAGGAATGTGAGGAGGGTTGGCTTGTGGGGGTCTTCAAAGGCCTATGTAGTGAAACGTGATGTTGAAGTTAAAGGAATTGGAGATGTACTGGGCTGTGATTAGGGTTTGGACTAGCTGTAGCTCTGAAGGGGTTAGAGGGTCTAGTGGGTGGAGATTTTCTGGGTGTGCAGAGAGAACGAAGAATGAAATAGGGAGGATAACAAAGAAAAGGAATTTGGGGGAGGCCACGACTGGGATTCTGAGACCTGAAGTGGTGACTGATCCTGAATTTATTTTTATTTTTTTGGAATGTTCGTGAGCATGTTGCATGCATGATGTTATTGTTGTCAAGCAGCCAAACATGACAAGTTTCAAGTATCAGTTAAGGTGCCAACACCAAAAGAACATTGTCTGAGCTTTTGTATGGAGTTTCATTGCGTCAATGGTTTATGGTTTTCAATGGGATCATGAAGCCTAGCGATCAAATACTCGGTCTTCGATTATGTATCAAACTAATTTGGAACAAATAAAAAAGTCGACGTTTTACCGTAAAATCCAATTAGTAATATAAGGAGCAACAAATATTCTTTTTCTAACAACAAAATTAATAGTTACTGGTCTAGTATTATCTATTTTGTCCAGGTTGGAATTCTATATCGAGCTTTGGCACTATCTAGTTAGTAAGTTTATACGGTGTTGATTATTTGTTTTGACTAATAAAACAATCTAACTAAACTACATGAACCATTCATTTCTTAAATTCTTGTTGAATAATAACGTCCTTGCAAAAATTCAATCACTTTAGTTATCGAGGCATCGTGTGTATTTATATTTAGTTGTTTATCAAGACATTGTGTTAATCTATTTATTTGATCATATACAAAATGATTTCAATTAGAGTGGAGGAGATGACCATCAAATGATAGATTGTGGAGTGTGCATAGTGGCTTGGTAGTTGTAAAACTTATTAACGGTTAACACTTCAACCATTATTATAGAGTTCCCTCGACATTTCGCGCGCATTTCGTTTTTTAAAACAGTTTCTCTCGGGTTGGGCTTGGGCTCAAAACCCGATCCAAGAATTGGTAGATGATCCAACCCATGTAAATTGGCAGAAGTTCTGGACCCTTCTCGCAAACCGTTGTCATATCCTATACCTTTCCAGTACAAAAGAAAGGTGACCACCTTCGCACTCTAGGAAGCTCTAGAAGTTGGGCAGCACCAGCACCGTTGCATTAAGACGCTCTCTCGCTCTCTCTCTCTCACCGATCGTTGGTGCTCTTCTATCTCTCTCTACTGTAAGTCCCTCATATTCTCTGTACACAGTTTAGCTTCTTTTTATTTTCCTTAATTAATAACCATGCTACCTAGCTATGTCCCTGTGTACCTGTAATTACCGATGCATGCACTTGTTTTTGCTGTTTTCTATTGAATTAAACAACTTTATTAGTACCCAGCAACTAGTTTTTTCTTGGAAGAGCTTCTTCTCTCTGTTTTGGATCTTTATTCTTCTGAAATTTTTGTTTTCTTGCCAAGTTTTTTACATATTTTGTTGGGTTTATTTTTTTCCTATCAAATTTTCAATAAGTTTATGACATAATTGTTGCTACTGGGTTTGGTAAGGATCACCTGAAATTTTCTGTCTTCATATTATGTAATATTCAAGTAAAATATGTGGGGTTGTGGGTTTATTTCCCTTGGATGTTTCTACCAACAAATGTGAGATGGCTAAGTTGCCTAAGAGGTGTTTGTGAGAAGGCCTGCATGAAGTATATTTTTGTCAATTCTGTCTGCGTGCTACGAAAGCCCAAGGGTATCAGCAGGTTTTTAAGGATTTGATGCTCCTAGCCTTGATTTGTTGGTTCTTCTGTTATTATTTAGTTTTTAACTTTTTCAGTCCCTAAACCAGGAATTATTTCAACGCATTTCAAATTGAAAACCAGAATCATTTCCTTCGCTGTATTAAATCGTAATAAAAGAGTATCGAGAATGCTGATATAGGAAGATAGAGTTTGGTAGATACTAGATATCGCAATTGTGCATGAGACCACGAGATTCCTAGGTGTTGCTTGGGGTAAACTACCTGCTCTTCATCCATTTGCAATTTTTGAAATGCAGGAATGGCTGAGCCAGCATACACAGTCGCATCTGATAGTGAAACCGCTGGAGAGGAAAAATCGTCGTCTCCTTTTCCTGAAACCGCTATTGGGATTGACATCGGCACTTCACATTGCAGTGTTGCTGTCTGGAATGGCTCCCAGGTTGAGCTCCTGAGGAACATTAGAAACCAGAAAATGATGCGGTCGTATGTCACATTCAAGGATGAAAACCCTTCAGCGGGAGTAAGCGATCAACTCTCCAGTGAGCACGACATGTTATCTGGAGCTTCAATCTTCAACATGAAACGATTAATTGGCAGGGTTGACACCGATCCAGTTGTTCAGTCAAGCAAAAGCCTCCCCTTTTTGGTTCAAACATTGGGCATTGGGGTGCGTCCACTGATCGCAGCCTTGGTGAACAATGTATGGAGATCCACCACTCCTGAAGAAGTTCTGGCAATATTTTTTGTGGAACTCAAGGCAATGGCAGAAATCCAGCTAAAGCGGCCCATAAAGAATGTTGTTCTCACCATTCCAGCTTCATTCAGCCGATTCCAGCTGACTCGTATTGAAAGAGCTTGTGCCATGGCTAGCCTTCATGTACTCAGACTGATGCCTGAACCAACTGCTATCGCGCTGTTATACGCGCAACAGATTTCAAATCAGAACGTAAACACCGGATCTGAGAAGATTGCTCTAATCTTCAACATGGGTGCTGGATACTGTGATGTAGCTATTACTGCTACAGCTGGAGGAGTTTCCCAAATAAAAGCCTTAGCAGGATCTGCCATTGGAGGGGAAGACTTGCTTCAGAGTATGATGCGCCATCTGTTGCCAGATTCCGAGACTCTTTTAACTAGCCACGGACTTGATGACATAAAGTCAGTTGGCATACTTCGAGTTGCAACACAGGAGGCAATCCACAATCTCTCCTCCCAAACTAGTGTGCAGATTGATGTTGACTTGGGAAATGGGACAAAAATATGTAAGGTTGTGGATCGGGAGGAATTTGAGGAAGTTAACCGAGCAGTGTTTGATAAGTGTGCGAGCCTCATAAGCCAGTGCTTGCATGATGCAAAGGTTGATACCGAGGATGTGAGCGATGTAATAGTTGTTGGCGGATGCTCATATATTCCAAAGATAAAAAGTCTTGTCATGAGCATTTGTAAAAAGGAGGAGCTGTACAAGGGGATGAAACCATTGGAAGCTGCTGTCATTGGAGCGGCACTAGAAGGAGCGGTGGCATCAGGTGTTAGCGATCCCTTTGGGAGTTTGGACTTGCTTACCATTCAAGCCACTCCTCTCGCCCTTGGGATCCGAGCTGATGGAAATAACTTTGTGCCTATCGTACCTAGAAACACAGCAATGCCAGCACAAAAAGATCTGATCTTCACAACTGCCAATGACAATCAAACTGAAGCACTAATAATCGTCTACGAAGGCGAGAGGAAGAAGGTGGAAGAGAACCATTTGCTGGGGTATTTCAAGATCACTGGAATTCCACCATCCCCGAAAGGAGTTCCGGAAATAAGAGTAATTCTGGACATCGATGCATCAAGCGTGCTGAGAGTTTTGGCCGGGGTATTAATGCCAGGGTCTCATCAGCCAGTAAATCCAGTCATGGGGGTAAGGATGCCAACAGTCGATGATGGTCACGGCTGGTGCGCTGAAGCCCTACACAGAGCTTATGGCTGTTCTCTAGACTTGGTTACGGTGCCGAAGAAGATGTAGTCACTACTTGACAGGAATGCATGGTCGTGTTTTAGCATCCACTGGTGAAATGTAAGGATGATACTCTGTTTTCGTATGCCTACTTTGTTGAGTGTGGATTTTCAGTGTAAAAATAAATAAATTTGAGCGCTCCTGCTCAAAGAGTTCAACTCTCTATCTTTCACAGTTGTTCTTTTAAGTCTTTAATTCAGGAGCAAATGCTTTGAAATTCATTGCATCTCTTCCGAAAAATGGATGTGTATATCCAACCAAATCTTCAAGAACAGGGCAGTTACAGAAAAGCTTTTTCAATGAGGTATCACCAACTACAAGATCTGTAACATGAATCAACTCGAGACTTGGGAAACAACAACGCAATGTCGTTGGAGCGTCCTTGTAAGTAATACAATCTGAAAACACCCTTAAACTCATGAATGATTTGCACAAGAAAAGGCTTTCTGGCATTTTCAACTTTAAATTACTTACGGTTGTTTTCTTTATGGGTAAACGGATTTGTGCATCTTCCACCACAAAGCCTTCCTTTGTTCCAGTGATCCCTCTAGTCCTTCCTTTGTTCATCATTCCTATCACCCAGGGATGATACCTTTTGCCCTCACCGGTGAGCAGTTTCAACAGCTTCTGGCCTTGGTGGGAGCTAAAATCCCGACTGAATCCCAAGCTAATGCAGCAGCAGGTGGGATTCGTCGTCATACTCAAGAGTGGATCATCGATAGTGGTGCTACAGATCACATCACTGCCCTTCCACTCTCACAATCAGTTCCAAACAAGTCTTTTCCACCACTAAAATTACCAACTGGTGAAAGGGTTTCAATTAGTAATATTGGCAATTTTAATTTTGATTCCAAGCTTTCCTTAACTAACGTTTTACGGATTGCTTCCTTCTTCGTTAATCTCATTTCCGTTAGCAGATTAACTAAATCACTTCGTTGTTCCATAACCTTTTTCCCTGATTTTTATATCCTACAGGACCTGGAGACGAGAACGCTGATTGGATGGGGTAAACAATTCAATGGACTTTACCACATTACCAACCCCACAACTCCTCCACCCACATGTCCTCGTGCTTTTTCTGTCTTCTGGCATCAACGCCTCGGACATCCATCTCCTCAAAGACTCCAGTTGTTAGCTAAGCAATCTTCAGAGGTTAATTTCCATCCCAATAAATCTTGTGATGTTTGTCCCTTGGCTAAGCAAACAAGAATGCCTTTTCCTTCTAGTAATATCAGCAGTACGCACAGCTTTGCACTCATTCATTGTGACATTTAGGGGCCACACAAAATTGCATCTTATACCGGTGCTCTTTACTTCTTGACTATTGTTGATAATTACTCTCGCGCTACTTGGGCGTACCTCATGAAAAATAAATCAAAAACTCAATTTTCATTACGCTCCTTTTTTGCTTGTGTTCAAACACAATTTCACTACAAAGTTCAAAAAATTCGTACTGATAATGGGAGTGAGTACTTGTCGTTACATGATTTGTTTTGAGAGAATGGTGTGGTTTTTCAATGTTCATGCACTTATACTCCACAACAAAATGGAGTTGTAGAGAGAAAACATTGACATATTTTACAAGTAGCTAGAGCGCTTCACTTTCAAAGCCAAGTACCTCTACGTTTTTGGGGGGATTGTGTTCTTACTGCTGTTTACCTTATTAATAGGTTGCCCACTCCTCTTCTGTCTAATCAAACACCATACGAGAAACTTTTCCATCACCCACCTTCATATCAACACTTACGCACCTTTGGTTGTTTAGTTTATGCCACCAATGTTCATCCCTCACACAAATTTGATATGAGAGCTCGTAGATGTGTGTTTCTCGGTTACCCTTTTGGACAGAAGGCGTATAAATTATACGACCTTACCACCAAGAAAATTTTCACTAGTCGAGGTGTCGTATTCCATGAATCCATATTTCCCTTTATCACCAATTCTAATGAACCCGTCAATATCACCCCTGATGGTCCACCTGTTCCCATTGCAGTACCACATATTCCCATTGCACCTAGTCAAACCGTTCTTGTCCCTGTACCTTCGTCTGTCACAGACTCATCCTCGCCTTCTGAAACTGACAATCACAACAACCTTTGCGCTGTTGCTCCTGCAGTCGAGCAACCTATTGATTCTCCTACGGTTGAGCCCATTCCTCCACCTACATCGCAGCCACCTTTGCGAAAATCCACCAGAACCAAACAGCCACCTGCTTATCTTCAAGATTATGTTTGCTCGGCTGTTGCGTTACCCCATGCACAAGCTTCATCGTTGTCTTCACCAGGTTCTTCTTCAGGAACTCGACACCCACTATGTAATTATATGTCTTATCGTAATCTCTCTCTACCATATCAATCTTTTATTGCGAACCTAACACTTATGCAGAAGCTACCAAAGGCCCCAACTGGCAGGAGGCCATGGCCGCTGAACTTCGAGCTTTGGAAGCCAACTATACTCGGTAAGGAGCCTATGGATGCAAGTGGGTGTACAAAATAAAGCACCGTTCCAATGGCACTATCGAGCGCACAAAGCCCGTTTGGTGGCCAAGGGTTACACCCATCTTGAAGGGGTCGACTACCATGATACCTTTTCCCCCACTGAAAAGTTGGTCACATTTCGATGCCTTCTAGCCCTCGCTGCTTCAAAAAATTGGTCCCTTCATCAGTTAGACGTGAATAATGCTTTTCTCCACGGCGATCTTCGTGAGGAAATTTATACGGTGCCACCTCCTGGTCTCAAGCAACAGGGGGAGCACATGGTGTGTTGCTTGAATAAGTCTTTGTACGGCCTAAAGCAAGCATCTTGATAATGGTTCTTCAAGTTTTCTGAGGCTATTCGGGGTGCCGGGTAGACTCAATCCAAGTCAGATTATTCCCTCTTCACAAAGAAAATTGGTAAATCGTTCACGGCTCTCCTCATTTATGTCAATGACATTTTGATTACTGGTAATGATCTGATTGCTATCAAGAAGCTCAAATCTTTCTTGAATTCACGTTTCCGCATTAAAGATTTGGGTGATTTAAAATATTTCTTGGGAATAGAAATTGCCCGCTGCAAAAAGGGTATTTTTATTTCCCCACGAAAATATTTGTTAGACATTCTCAAAGATGTTGGTGTGTTGGGTGCAAGACCAGCTGGATTTCCCATGGAGCAGAATTTGAAGTTATTACCGGATGAGGGTGATTTGCACACTTTGAAGTATCGACGATTGGTAGGCAAACTAATTTATCTCACCATCACTAGGCCTGACATCACCTTTTCTGTGCACACTTTGAGTCGATTTATGCAACAACCACGCAAGCCACATTATGATGCAGCTCTATGTGTTCTACGATATCTAAAGAGTACCCCAGGCCAAGGCATTTTATTCTCTTCACACAGTTCTTTACAGTTGAATGCTTATTGTGACTCCGATTGGGCAGGTTGTCCAATAACTCGAAGATCTACAATGGGGTATTGTGTTTTTCTTGGGAATTCATTGATATCACGGAAGAGTAAAAAGTAGAAAACCGTTTCTTCGTCTTCCGCAGAAGATGAATACCGCTCCATGGCAGCTACTTGCTGTGAATTGACTTGGTTGCAAAGCCTTTTTCGAGATTTACATGTAGGTGACATGGGTCCAGCAGTGTTGTATTGTGATAATCAAGCAGCCTTACATATTGCAGCTAACCCAGTGTTTCATGAAAGGACACGGCATATAGAGATAGTGTTACAATGGTCAACGATGTTCTACCAAATTGGATTGTCTGATATCCATGAATCAAGGAATAAATTTACTTACCTATTGTATATTTGATTTGATAGCTCCATTAGAGGAGTGATTGTTTCATTGGTTGTAAATATAAACCCCTGTATAATTTTCTTTTCAATACATATAATTATACACTATCATCTTTCTTTAGAAAGAGAAATATCATTAGACTGTAATATTAGTTAGTAACCCTTGACATTTATTTGTTAGACAGTGACAGCCCTAAGACTAAAAATTAGTTGTGTATATTTCCCATTTCAGGCCTTTGTAATAACAAATCGATTAATTTGGGAGTAGTGTTATTTGTATCATCTTTCTAATAGAGGTAGGGCCCACCAACAATGTGAGTCTCATCTCGATTAGAATGATGATACAAAAATAACATTTATGTTAATTTTGTATCCTAAAATCCTTGTAACTCACATTTGTTGGAGGATATTAGGACACCAAATCAAGAACGCGACCCTTGCCTTTTAGAGATAGAGGCGCAATAAAAAGTCTTCAATAAAAGCGATGATGCACTCCCTGTTCATTCGCTTATGTAATTGGAAATTCTTCGTATCCATCTGAAGGAAAAAAAAAAAGACAAGTATGATTGGAACAAAAGTGCATTTAGATGACCAAAAGTTTTTTTGACACCATTTTTTGGTGTTTTTTGGATTTGAAACGAAAATTTCACCTTCAAAATCACCAATGTTTTTCTCGTGAAAACGCATTTAGACATTTTAAACTCTAACATCCCATTGTAAGTATATGCATCACAGAAAACCAGAAATCAATTTCAACAACATTGCTTCTCATGGCATTGCATATCCAACTCAATGCGAGAGAAATCATCCGCTTCGAAAGATAAAACGCGTACAATTAAGTTGAAACTTTTTAATGTCGAAAGAGTCACATAGCGTAAGTACACTATCAACAGCCATCGAAAGTCTTTGACAACTATCTGCATCGTCTATGTCTAGGTTGAGAACACAAGTCCACAAGGTTTTCCATACTAGTAGTTCTGGTTAGCCCACTTGCCCGAGCATACTCTCAACTTGTAAATGCGCCAATCCCGCTTCCCCCACGAGAACTAACTTGACCTCCTGGTTGACCTTTAATTTTCGTCATTGCTGCGTCTATATTTTTTTCTCTTGTTTCCTTCTCGTTTCTGTAAATACCTTACGGTGAATGAAGGCTAGGACCTTAGGGTTTCATCCGGCACTTTGCTTGGCCCATCAACTTAGATATTGGGCTTCTTATCATGCCCATGTTTCACAGTTATTGGCCCAACACTCAGGGGTACTCGGTCGAAGTTGTACAATGATGCATACACAACCACTAAAGCACGCCCAACAAATCTACAGTTTTGTTTCGGCTAATACTTTATCAAGTCACTTGAAACTCTATTATAATTTCACTTTATCTCCTAAAACTCAAATTGCGTAACTTTACTCTTTGGGATCCAATTTTCGTTTATAAATCAGTTAAGCACTTTGACATCGCATGATTGGGTCTACTTGCCTGCTTATATGTTTGCCACATCATTGCCACATTATTTAAAACAATTAATATTTTTACAAAAATCAATTGAAAAAGAAAACTTTTTTTTTAACAAATGATATTATCTATACTCAGGGGATGGAGGAGTAGGCTAAGTCTCACAATGGGCGTACAATAATGTGGTTCAAATTCACCTTTAGCGATAATTGAACCTGAGACCTCTCAATTATCAGTAAAAAGGAAAACATTTAAACCATAATACTAAGTAGCAAGAAAAAAAACAAAGAACAAGCAACATTTTGCGAAATGGCAAAGGGGATTGAATATGAATGGAAATGAGCATCTACTCACGTTCCGTCACTTCCTTCACTTTCACGCAATCAATTGTTTTTTGTAAGCGAGGAATATTATGAATTAATAACTAATATAAATTGCAGAGAAAGAAATTGAACTTGTGTGGATGGGTAGAGTACATCAATCATAAGCCAATATGATTTTACCTTTTCACTTAGACTACTTGGTCCTACCGATAGTTTTATTTAGGTCGCAAATATTTTAGATCAAGTCACACCTTCGTTAAAAATAAGTTGGATGGATTTAGCAAAATTAAATAGCATTGCGCCCTCCCGTTTGCACCTAAATTCGATTCCATCTTCTGGTAATTCAAGCTAGTTAAGAATAGGTTATCGCTTGGCTCAAATAATGCGAGCACTTAACATCCAAACTCAAATTGCCCTAAAGAGAGTGAGTGTGACAAACTGCACATGACAAGTATGGCCACATTCATCCAAAATACTCACAAAAACAAATGAAAGGGACACACTCAAACTCCAAAAAAACTGCATAGAATAAACTCCAAACCTTCAAGCAGCAGTACCAATTTGTCTTCACATAATAAATTCAAATATAAAACAATGATTGACAGATGTCAAACTCCTAAAATATATCAGAAAATAATTCACCGAAAACTGAATGAGGATCCTGCTGATACACTTTTTGTGAGGATCCCGGAAATCCTTTAATCATGTTCATTTATCGTACAGACGATCAGAAATCATTTTAAATTTTTTATTTAAAATTAAACATAAATATTACTTGATGAAAGTTGACCGTACGATTTACGATAAACGGGTATAATTAAAGAATCATCTGGTTCCTCACAAAGAGGATCTAAAGAAGATCCTCATTCAAAACCTAACCCCTTCAGTTTATATTATTCGCGTATTGTACTTGTAGCTACAGAAGTAAATCCTTATGAAATCAAGTGTGAACCCACCAGCAAATCTCAGTCGTGGGAAACCGATCTCAGCAAAAATACAGAGCACGGATTAGAGGGAACTGTAAAAATCCACAAGTTCCAAACAGATGGACTCCGGCTCTCAACGTCAGCTCCTGCGGAGCTGAACCCCAGTACACCCTCAAGACAATTGGTAGGCGACAAAACCGCGCCCCCAAACCAAACATACAAATCAAACTAGTTGTAACTTTTTTTATCATATTAATGATTTTAAATACTAAATGATTTTAATATTTGTTTCAAAAGTCATGGCTAATATGGTAATGTTACTTTAATTTAGGGGTATTTTCATCCATATTCAAAAAATTGAGTTGTTGGATTCAATCTAGGGTTCCTATTTTTTCCTTTAATTACATTTCTACATTTATGCATCGTTACTCAAATTTTTTATTTTGAATATTCTTTTTTAGTACAATTTGAATATTTAAATATGAAAATCTAACCACTTTTATGGAAAATAGTTAAAAGAAAATTTATATGTCATCATATATGATACTTATACCATAGGTTGATAAAATACATCTAACCTAGGATAGAGGTATCTATGAGGAAAAAAAATAATCTACCTATCGTCCATGAAAATAGTTCAAACAAATTTCATCGTTTATACGTTTATGAATCCATACTAGTATATTTGTTGATAGGTATAGTACCTACAATATAGATTAGTTAACGCAATTAACTGTGACAGAGGTAGAAGAAAAAATTGAGATACGAATCAAGAACATAAAAAATGAGAAACAATATTTAATTCTTATATTTAATCTTAAAATTGCTTAAAAGATAAACCTATAAAGAAAGGATTACAAATATCAAATTTATTTCTATCAAAAAAAAATTTAATCACAACTTAATAAAAATTTAAAAAAAAACATGCGAATAATCAGTGAATGGATCTAACCCAATAAATTTGACTAAACCCACATACAAAGTTGAACTTACATCAAGTTTACTCTTAATTTTATCCCATTTTCTCTACCCACTCCCTACTTTTTCATTTTGTTATTTACTACAATAATTCCTTTTATTGTAACCGAAAAATTAGTAGAAAAAAATATATCCTCTTAACAACAGGCACATCATGTGTTAAGAATTTGTACCTCCCTCTAGTATGGAGTCAGTAACAACTTAGTCCCTATTTTAAACTTAAACACTTTACTATCCTAAACTTTCAGATCTCTACACGATTCGCTTCTTTGTAAAAAAAAAAAAAAAAAAATGTTATTTACCCTAGATGAGGCCATTCTAGTCAATCCATAACGAATTTCGATCATAATTAAGCGCGAAGTTCTGTGGATAGATCAAAGAGGTATTTTAAGAAAGAGCACATCCTCAATCCTTAGGAGCCAAGTCTTTCTCTCTAGATTCATATTCTTATGTTTTAGACGTCTCTCA
Organism: Pyrus communis; assembly: GCF_041283825.1. Lineage (NCBI taxonomy): Eukaryota > Viridiplantae > Streptophyta > Magnoliopsida > Rosales > Rosaceae > Pyrus > Pyrus communis. The sequence continues at coordinate 12,299,933 of NC_142580.1, forward strand.
ACTTAACGGAAAAGTTGACGGAGTTAGCAAACTGACTACTGATGCAACAAATGACATAATTCGAGGACATGAGAAATAATTAATGGAGTTTAGTGATGAAACTAAACTCGTGGCATAGATCAGGAACCTTCGCTACAATTTAGCATTTTCTTTAGTTTATTTTATATTTATCTAAAAATATCCTAAATTCAAGCTAAAATTGACATATGACATTTTTTGAATGGTATAATGCACAAATCACATGACATTTCCAATACATCCAAGAATTTCTTGAAGTCTTCACTCACTTTCTCTGCACTCACATCACCACTTGTATACAAACATACATGATAAAAAAATAAAAAATAAAAAATAAAAAATAAAAAAAAGGTACGACTTTGCTTGAACAAAAATAAAAAACAAATGTTGGTATGTACCCACACTTTGACTTCTTAAACAACAAAACCCGACACATATTCCTATTTCCTACCAATTCTGCTTACGTTAAATATAAAGAGTTGAGACCCCAAAAAACAAAAAACATATAAATATTAAGACCCAAATCATACAGGAACAAGACTCCAAAATTAATACAAGCTTTCAAAGAGTTGAGACCCCAAAAACAAAACGCATATAAATATTTAGACCTAAATCATACAAGAACAACACTCCAAAATTAATTCAAGCTTTCAAACCATGGTCCTTTTTAAAAGATTCCACAGCACGAAAAAATACATGCATGTGTGTGTGTGTCAAAGTTTAAACTGAAATTAACGAAGTTTTTTTTTTCCTAATAAAAAAATCATAGCATATACGCATGTGACATGCATCTATGGTATGATTTTCTCACTAATACACGTTTCTTATTATCTATGTTATGGTTTTTTTTCCTAATATAAAACAAGAATGTCACATGCATCTATGCTATGATTTCTCTAAATAAAATATATAAATGTATCTTCATATATATGAAAGTTAAATTGAAATTAACAAAGGCGCTTTTTTCCCTAATCACTTCATGGCTGCTTCCTTTTTCACTTCCTTGTTTTACAGCATATGAGTTCCAATGCAACTTTCACCGTGTCGACCACGCTATCTTTTTCCCAAGCTTTGTTGCTCTTCGAAACCCCAAAAACTTAGACTTTGTGAAAAATTAAAATAAAAATTAAAACCCTACACATTTCAAAATTAGACAATGGTGCACAGCCTCTCACACCTTGCCTAGTACGTCGTCGTCTCGGTAATTTAATGCACGAGGAGAGTTGGACTTTGCAAAATAATTAATCAATTATTACTGCTCTCGTCAAAGGACTCATTTGTCAATTTAACAATTTCTATGTACTTCTCTTTTTCTTTTTCTGGGTTCAGAACCGTTGCGATACCGACACGTGGCGGCGTCTGAGATGGGGAGAGACGATGGAGATGAGTCCGCCCAGTGGGGGCCGCATCTTTGACCTGTAGATCATCTCGTCGTACGGCCTCCTGTAGAACTTCAGGAAGGGCGCGAAGGACTCCCGGGACTTCTCCGTCCTGCTAACGTGGCCCTCCCGGCGGAAGAACGTGGCCGGTGATTGGAGGAACGAGGGACGTGGGGTCCGCGGCGGCTGGCGGTGGTGAGGAGTCCTGCTGGCCTCGATGCCTGGGCACCGTTGGGGGAGTGGGGTCGACGGGAACAGGCTCTTTCTCATGGCAGCGGAGTTGCCGTAGCCATGGATTGTTCCACGTGCCGTTCTGGCGGCGGGGGATGCGAAGGAGAAGGACCGGGCGTTTAGAGGAGAGATGAGCGCGGGTCCCAGCGGGGAGGGTGTGGTGGGGCCTACTTTGGATGCTGACGTGTCTGTGAGGCTGAGGTACCAAGGCTTGAGGGAGTCGAACTGATGCTGAGCGACAGTGAAGGAGAAGCGGGAGGATGAGCAGGAGCCGATCTTGGGCGTTGATTTGATTGAGGAGGGGTCGAATCGAAGGGACGAGGCTCGCGGGTAGTTTGAGAAGTCACTGAAATCCAACGACTCCTCAAAGTCTAGCGACGACACCATCATCGTAGCCGTTGAAAGCTCAACGAACGGTCGAACACCCTATAATTTGTATAAAATATTTTCGACAATTAAATATATATATATATATCAATGCGGAAAGAATGTAGGTATTGAATAAGATGAGAGTCTTTTAATGGTTGATAGCTATCTTATATCCAAACAAGCAATAATTGTGGCATAATTTGAACCCAAGCAACCAATCAAGAGCTCATGACCCCCACCAAATATTGACCTGCCATTTTGAACTCTGCGAAACCCAGCACAAGGATGTGACTTAAGCTTGAAAAGTAAGAAATATAGGTGGGTTTTTGGTTTTGTACCCAAAAGCACCACAGATACTGCACAAGTGGTCAAAACAAATACAGTAACACCAGCAGGCAGCAGCAGCAGCAGCAAGCTCAACAGCACCCTTGGACTTTTTCACCACCAACCCAATGAGATGGATAATTTTAAAATTTTAATTAAATTCTTACCTTCCAAAGATACGAGAACATCGTAGGGGGGTCAATTACAAACGCCTTGAAGAGCCGTCCTGGGTAGTACTCTGCCACAATTTTCAGTGCTGCCACCAACAAGTTCATAAAAGCAGAAGCTGACCTGAAAAAGCCTGCAAATTATATATCCCATTAAAAATTTAATTAATTTCCAAATTATGTATTTTAATTAGTGATTAGATGAATAAAACTTGATTAGTGTCTGGCAAGGCAGAAAAGTAGAATCCTGGGAACTTCTGCCACTGGATCAAAAATATTTAAGGAAGAGAGCTGTGTTGGCATTGACCAATTCAAGGAAGGACTCCAATTCCCTAGAATACCCCTACATTCCTGGACCACTGATGAGGGATTGACCGTGACACGTGAGGGGCACTCCGGACAATTTCTGGTGATATCTCAGTCCCCAGAAAGAAACACAGTGCAGCTTCTCCGAGATAGCTGCGTGCCTGGTCTCTCATTAACTAAGCTGTTTCAACTATATCGTGCAGTTTCCAAGTACATTGGTGTTGAATGACTAAATTAACCTTGGGGTGAGGGTGCGTTTGCTGGGCTTGTGAAGGTTAAGATTGGGATTTTGCAGTAGGGGGCTTACTTGCGTCGAAAAGGAGGACGAACTGCTCGACGTTTTTGAGCATGGACTCAATCGCCACCTCCAGCGTAAATACCAACAAGCGAGTGAACCTTACAAATTTACAAAAACCAAAATTTAATTTTAGAAATAAAAAAATGCTTGAAAATTAATAATTGGAGGAAAATAGAAGATGGAAATATTGATTTAAGGGATTTCTGGGTTTTGTTTACTCACAGTTTTTGTGAATGGAACTTCTGGTAATCTTGTTTAATCCGGAAAATCTGTGAAAAAATTAAGAAAAAAAATGTTAGGTTAAATAAAAAACCAAAAAATTAAAAAAGGAAAGAAAAAGAGGAGTGAAATGGCAAGTACCACAACAGGTCTGGATTCTTCATCATGTCCAGACGTGTAGGCAACGCCTTCAGCGAGTTCAGCTGAGAACTCATCTGCTATCAAGTTCTCTGTGTGATCAACAACATGAAAAATTAAAATAAATAATCAAAACAGATTTGATTTTCTCCTTTTTTGTGGTTTGAAAAAAATAAAGTAAAAAAAAATGGGAAAGAAGTGAGTTTAATCATTAGTGGGAGTTGGGTTTACACTTTAACGCTTAATTCAAAGTTGTGGAAAAAGCAAGATTCTTTGGCTAACCACAAAACAAAAAAAGAAACCAATATGCACTTAAAAAAAGAATAACTAGCAGAAGGAGAGAGAGAGAGAGAGAGAGAGAGGAACAAAATTGAAAACTTGGATTTTTATTAGTTTACCAGTTCCAACACTCTGTCGCCATGAAAGGCAAGCCCTAAGTTGCTTGGCTGCCTTCTTAACACTATCTCCTTTTGCTTTCAAAAACCTCTCAACACAAGCAGTGTTGCAGAACTTCTCCTGCAAAAACAAAAATGGCAGCACACAAAAAAGAGACGTAAATTCCATGAAAAATGATAAAAGACGACCCATTGAAAAGATTATAAATTTAAGAAAACCCAATAAAAATATTGAATATTTAAGAAAACCTATGAGGTTAAAAATGGAGATCTGAAAGTTGGTGTGAGGATCCAAACCTGTTTGACAGTGAGTGGAGCTTGTCTTCTCAGAAGCTGAAGAACTGCTTCCACTCTTGCATTTTCTTTGCACTGTTCATCTCTCTGCTGCTGGTCTTTCTTTCCCATTTCGAGATTTCCGACCAGTGATGAAATAAAAAAACCAAAAAAATTCCAACAAAACACTCAGACGTTTATACCACTCTTCAAATTTACGCAACCATTAAAATTTTTCACTCAGCACAGAGAGAGAGAGAAATATGAGAGGGAAAAGATCGATGTTGAAACTTGAAAACTGAGAGGGTTATATATAGCAAAACGACAGCTCATAACGCCGTTACAATGGCAGAGCACACTGGCGCATGCAAATGTAATCCCAAACATTATTTATTAAACTATGGAGGCTTCTTTAAATTAAACTAAGTTCTATCTACGTCAACCTCTTGGTTTTTGGTCAATGCCATTGTAATAATATTTATTTTTTGCAATGATGGAAAGCGATTCGTAACGGAAAGCGTCGGCTGGTCCAAGCCCAAGCCCATCGCCACCAGCTACCTTTTAATTACTTTTATTACTTTCCCATTTTACCCTGATCATCTCTAACCTTTCTCTGTTTTTTTTTTTTTTGTTGGAAACTCTCTAACCTTTAACCTTTCTCTGTTTGTCCTTGTGTTTCTTTATCAGAAAAGTATTGATTTTCTTATTTGGTGGTTTCCTAGAATACATGGTTGCCTACTTGTTGGCCAAGGCTCAAGAGTTGACTGTTAATAGAGGCAGTTTTAATGGTATATCTCTCATTAATGTGTATGATTTGGACATTCACATGATGCTTGATGATCACTCATTTATGAGATGTCATTATATATTCTAATGTTAAGATTAAGAAGTTTGTTTCCATCAGGTATATATGTGGGATCCGTTACTGAACAAACAGTAATAATTGTGTGTTTAGCGTGAACAATCAATGATAACAACGGCTAACGATCACTTTTGCGTAATTAGTGTGCATGAGAGACAGATGACAACATTTTACCTTTTCGTTTAATGTATAATTCAAAATTATTGTTGTTTTGTTTCTAATTTAACTTTTTCCCTTTTTAAACGGAAACATCACTCACAGCATGTGTTTCAGTATGTGAAATACCAATCAACTAGCAAAATTCATTCATGGAAAGGGGTGGCTTTACCATTCAAGGTCAACGATAACAATGACTGACAATCACTTTTGCGTACTTAGCGTGTATGAGAGACAAATGTTAGCATTTTACCCTTCCGTTATATATAATTTCAAAAATTTTGTTCTTTTGTTCCTACTTTTAACAATTTCTCCTTTTTAAAAGAAAATAGCACTCGCATATCACGTGTCTTAGATGTATAGTAACAACCAACTAATAAGATTCATTCTTGAAAAGGGGGAGGATTTAAACTCTATAGTGTAAACAAATTGAAATTGGTTTTTGACCCAACCAGCTTGTTAGGTTATAAGGAAGAGGATCCTCTCCTGAGCTCAGGATGGGGATCCTCCTGACCACTTCATCTGGGCCATTCAAATTTAATCCAACAACTTCAAACAGGGAGTCCTCTAAAAGTTATAATAATTGCAACCATTTGATTAAATTTGAATGGCCTAGATGGGCTGGTCAGGAGGATCCCCATCCTGAGCTCAGGAGAGGATCCTCTTCCAGGATATAATACTTGCACATTCCCTTTTTGGGAGGATGAATTCATTCTCCCACTTGCAACATACCGTCACCATAGAAATTTTATAATCAGAATGGTTTAATTTCTTAATGTTCATTTGAAGATCATCTTTCCAAGTGGAAGAATAAGCTCATTCCATTCTATTTTAAATGCACATAAACATCCTTGTACAACATTTTTACTTTATATTATATGTTAATACAGAGTCCTCTCCGGCTTCAACTTAGTTATAAGCTACATGATTATCTTTACATTTTGTAATCATGATAGGACTTGTATTAGATGTTATACAGTCCTTGTAGGACTCTCTATAACATCAGCATATCTTGTATATTTATACCTGATTATGAGCAGTGGAAAAACATAACTTCCATCAATATTATTATTCTATACTTACTGTGTTCTTCCTCTTATTATATATTTCTACATGGTATCATCCTTTTCTCCGGCTTAACCACCATCTTCGATCCTGCTTTTCTTCATGTCTTCTTCCTTCTCGCTTCCCTGCCCTGTTGTGGCACAATTTCTCAAACTCAATGATTCTAACTATCTCACCTGGCTTCGGCAAATCAAGCCATTTCTCATTGGCCATGACCTATGGAAATTTGTTGATGGCTCCCACCCACCCCCGGCGGCTACCCTCACTGTCACTGTCCATCCTACCACTGTTGCCTCTTAATTCGACAACTCCTCGGCTGTCACTGCTTCCACCACTCCCAACCCTGCTTTCGCCCAATGGTACCAACAAGATCAATTGGTCGTCAGCTACATCACCACCACCTTGATGAAGCTTGTTCTTGCTCTCACCATTGACCATGACTCAGCCCACGTTGTCTGGGCATGTCTCCAAAGATACTTTGCTCACAGCTTAGTCACCAACTCTGCTGCCTTGCGTTATCAACTTCTTGATCTCTCCAAAGGCTCTAAGCCTGTTAATGAATACCTCCAACATGCCAAATCCCTCGCTAACAAACTTGCAACCATTGGTCGTCCCGTCGACCCCGATGACTTCATCACTGCCATTCTCCATGGCCTTAGTTCTGACTACCTTACCGTCACCACTGGCATTATCAACGTCACTCATCTTCCTACATTTGAAGAGCTGCACTGCAAAATTGAAGCCTTTGATCTTTAAAACCCTCGCCTTTCCCCAACTCATGCCGCTACCCAAACTGCACTCATCACAACCCAGCAACCTCGTGCTTCATCTCAGCATTCTAGCACTCGCAGTGACACTTGGACCAATCGCTCCTAACGCAACTCCGGTGGTCAGCAACGCGGCTAGCGTTCTGGCAGCAATCAGCAATCCCGCAATTCCCAACCTTGGAATGAACCCTCTCCTCATTCTCAGCAATCATAACCTGGGCCGTCTGCTCAACATCATTGGCTCGACCCACGTGGCTTCTCTGGCCGTCCCACCTCAAGCTCATTGGGTTACGGCCCGTGATGCCCCACTTGCTTCACCTTGTTACACAACGTTACCCACTGTCCACACCATTATGGAGGCCCAGATTCCTTTCCTCCTTTTGCAGGCTCTCAGGTGGCTTATTACCAGGATCCCAATACTTGGTTTCCCGACACCGGCATTACCCACCACATGACGGGCGATCCCAACGCTCTTCTCCATCCTCAACCTCATCGTGGTCCTAATTCCGTTCAATTGGGTAATGGTGTTTCTGTTAACATTACATCCACTGGTACTATTCCTATTTCTCTCAACTCTATTCTGTTTACTCTTCGTCATGTTTTTCTTGTTCCGTCTCTCCGTAAAAACCTTTTGTCTGTTGCTCGTTTTACACATGACAACAATGTTGCTATTTGTTTCTTTCCTTTCTTCTATCGTATTTATGATTTACGCACTGGTTCCTTATTGATTCAGGGCCCATGTAGAGATGGCCTTTATCCATTGTTGCTTCCATCACCCCAAGCCCTTGATGCGTCATCCTCCATACTCTGGCACCAATGTCTCGGTCATCCATCATCCTCAATTTTGTCTCGTCTTAGCTCTAGTTTAGGTTCTAAGTCGCTTTCTTCTAAGTATTTTTGTACAAGTTGTGCTTTAGGCAAGTCCACACAACTTCCTTTTCCATTGAATAATACAAGGACTACTTCTCCCATTTTTTATTATACATTCTAATGTTTGGATGTCCACTACTACCTCCCCTTCTGGTTTTCGTTACTCTGTCTTGTTCACTGACGATTATTCTTGCTATTCTTGGATATATCCCATGAAAAATAAGTCTGAAGTTTTCACCCATTTTCAAACATTTGTTGCAATGGCTCAAAACCTATTTAACGCTTCCATTAAATATTTTCAAAGTGATGGCGGCACTGAGTATGTTAATGACTCATTCTCTATTTTTCTTCGCCAATTAGGTATCCAACACCGTCTTTCTTGCCCACACACACCTCAACAAAATGGACTTGTTGAGCGCAAACTTCGTCATATTGTTGATATGACTCGCACACCGTTTGCCGTAGCTTCTGCCCCGCACACCTTGTGGGTTGAAGCTGCGCTCACCTCTGTCCACCTCATCAATCTTCTTCCCACATCTACCCTTCAGTGGTCCACTCCCTACACTCTTCTCTTTGGTCGCCCACCTATCTACTCCCACTTACGTACCTTTAGATGTATGTTTTCCATACCTTGGGCCTTATGTTCATGATAAACTAATGCCACGTTGAGTGTGTTTTTGTGGGTTACAATGCTTCTCATAAAGGTTACAGGTGCCTTGATCGTGCCACTGGTCGTGTCTATATTTCTCGTCATGTGGTGTTCAACGAAGAGGTTTTCCCTTTTGCCACTCCTCTCGGCCAGCACCTAAATGCATATGTGGAGCTCGACATTCATCCCGTCGTTGCTCCCTTGCCAAGTAACCCATTGCCCGTTCCTGCCACTATTAACCTCGTGGGCTCTCCCATTTCTGCAGGCTCGTCCACGCCCCACGACATTGGGCCCAGTCATCCACCTCCTGCAGCCCAATCTCTAGCGCAGCCTTTCACTGCCCAGTCACAGCCACCGCCACCTGTGCTTCCCTCCCATCCCATGGTCACCCGGTCTAAAGACGGCACGTGAAAACCCAAGACTTGGAATGATGGCTCCATTCAGTATCCTCTCCCTCATGCTCTTTCTGTTTCGCTTCTTGCTGATGAACCTACATGTTTTACACAGGCTAATTGCAAACCTGAATGGCGGGCTGCCATGGCAGAAAAAATTTATGCCCTTCTTAAGAACAACATTTGGGTTCTCGTTCCCTCCTTCCCAACCCAAAACAAAGTCGGTTGTAAATGGGTTTACCGCATCAAACGCAACATTGATGGAAGCATCGAACGTTACAAAGCACGCTTGGTGGCCAAGGGCTTTCATCAACAACCGGGAATTGACTATGGTGAAACTTTCAGCCCTGTCGTAAAACCGGCAACTATACGCACTATTCTTAGTCTTGCTGTTTCCAACCATTGATATTTTCGTCAACTCGATGTGAAGAATGCTTTTCTGCATGGTCACTTACAGGAGGAGGTGTATATGTTTCAACCTCCGGGCTTTGTTGATCCCCAACGGCCCAATCATGTTTGTCATCTCACCAAGGTGCTCTATGGTCTTAAGCAAGCTCCCCAAGCCTGGTTCCACCGCTTTATCTCTTATCTTTTTCACTATGGCTTTCTTCAAAGTAAAGCAGACAGCTCCCTCTTCATTCATCACAGTGGTTCTTCTCGTATGTGGTTATTACTGTATGTTGATGACATTGTCCTGACTGGTAATAACCCTTCTCTATTGCAACATTTTATCATAGCATTAGGACATGTCTTTGAATTAAAGGATCTCGAACCCCTTCACTATTTCTTAGGTCTTCAAGTCAGCACCAGTGCACTCGGCATGCACCTCACTCAGGCTAAATATGCTTATGATTTATTAACCAAGGCCAACATGTTAGAGTGCAAGCCGTGTTCCACTCATGTTGCTGCCAAACTGTCCTTATCTGTCCATGATGGTGTCCCCTTATCATCCCCAATTAAGTATCGCATGTTAGTGGGCTGTCTGCAATACCTCACACTAACACGTCCGGACATCTCCTTTGCTGTTAATAATGTTGCTCAATACATGAGCAAGCCCCTTTCGACTCACCTGATGGCCATCAAACGCATTTTACGTTACGTCAAAGGCACCATTACTTAAGGCTTATTACTCCGCCCCTAGCCCACCTCCTCTCGCATCTCCGCATTTTCAAATGCGGATTGGGCCGAGTGTGTTGACACACGCCGGTCCACCACCGGTTACCTGATCTATCATGGGGCAAACTTAGTGTCCTGGTGTTCCAAGAAGCAACCAACTGTATCGCGTTCCAGCGCCAAATCTGAATATCGGGCCTTGTCTCATGCTTGTGTCCAAACCACCTGGCTCACCTACTTGCTCCATGAGCTTGGCGTTACCACTCAGTTCCCTGTCTATCTTCACTGTGATAATCTCAGTGCGACGTACATGGTTGCCAACCCTATTTTCCATGCTCGTACCCATCACATCGAACTTGACTATCATTTTGTACGTGAAAAGGTTGCTCTCGGCAGCCACCAGGTTCGCTTCGTCCCCTCTGTTGATCAACCTGCTAACCTGTTGGCGAAAAGGTTGCTCAAAGCGCGCCACATCTTGCTACAATCCAAACTTGTTCATCTTGGGATGCCCAGTTTGTTGGGGGGGGGGTGTTAATACAGAGTCCTCTTCGACTTCAACTTAGTTATAGGCTGCATGATTATCTTTACATTTTGTAATCATGATAGAACTTGTATTAGATGTTATACAGTCCTTGTAGGACTCTCTATAACGTCATCATATCTTGTATATTTATACCTGATTATGAGCAGTGGAAAAACATAACTTCCATCAATATTATTATTCTATACTTACTGTGTTCTTCCTCTTATTATATATTTCTACATTATATATCCATTTCTCTCGTTATATGTTAGCTTCATCACATTGTGATGGCGAAAAAGCAAGTGCGTGATTTGATGCAATAGATAATATGGAGGATCAGAAGACTCCATCCCTTGTATCATAATACTTATTCTATGGTAGAGAATTTAGGACCATCAACCATGCATGCATGATTCAGATGCAATCACACTGAATGTGATGATTGGCACAGTGACTTTGGTGGCTTTGTATGGTGAAAAAAAAGGCTGCATGCAGGTCGTACTGGATGTAATTATTGCCCGACGAAACAAGTTTTGTTCTGGTAAATTGAAGGAGGGTTTGTAATGATGATACTTTCGTTGAGAAATGTGGAATGGGCGGTCTAGGTTTTGATGATGGAAACAAAAAACTTCAACACGTGAACGGATACTGCGGGATATATAATAAAACAACAATTTACAACTGAGGGTATATGCGAGACTATGCCTGCATGTTACAAACTTACACACAGACACGCTATCTTTATTTAAAGTTCAAAGGCAAATCTACTTTACTGTGTTTTTCCCAGTTTTACATGCGTGATGAAACATTGAGTTAGCTTTCCTTTTTCTTTACCAAAATCGATCATAGTACGTTTGTTGCTGCTGGATTACACTAATTGGGTAAAAAAGAATATCAGATCTTATCTAATAAAGTGACTCCAACATCATCATGGCAATGGATGGTGGGTTTACGTGCATTTCTGATGTGGGATACGTACTTTTTAACCGCGTTTGCAGGTGGATAGCTTGTTTTAATACCTGCTACGAATTAAAGTAATCAACCAAAAACGAGTAATAGATGTATGTATGGATGTATGTATGAGAAATGTTCTTTGATTACAAGGTGACTAAGGAATGCATGTTACTCATGATTGGATTTGATATTAACTGTTGAAAATAAATTAATGTATTTTTTGTATTCTAATATGTTCTAATTCAACTTTGATATCAAATATATACAAGGGTGAGTCATGACCATGAATTTTGATCACCATGCGACCAAGAGAACGAGACTTTACTATATTAAATTATATGGATTAGTAATGATCTCTATGTTAAAGAGTTTGACATGCTATGTCATTGACTCATTTGAATAGCTTAAACTCTTAAACCGAAATACTATATTTTGTACATAAGCACAAATTTTATCATATATTTGGCCTGAATCCATAAAACTGATTACGACTTATAGGCTGATTGGTAATTGTTAACAATATATACATGGAAAAAGAGAGATTATAACTCAAAATCAAGAATCATGCATACATATATAATTAAGTAACATAACATATAATACTGTTTAGCAATATATATTTGATTTTGTTGATCGCAATTTGTTCTTATTTATGTCTAAATTAATTTATGCTATTGCTACGAGTAGATCGATGCATGGGAACCATGTTCTTTCCATGAACCATGATACTACATATGCTGGTTTACACTACAATTTCCAGGAACAATGTTTGTGAGCAAACAAAGAACATAAATATGCACATATTAACACAAAACACTTAGTCCCTGGAAGTCAAAACCTTGATACTTGGTGTCAATAAATATCATACAACGCAAGTCACAATCCAAGTCCAAGTCCGTCGTTGTTACGGCGGAGACCTTTTCCCTTCACACTTGGCAAATTGGCAAATGCATTATGCATATATAGAGACCCACATTGTCGCTGACATTCTTCACGTGTCCAAGTCCTTAATCAAACTTCATTAAAAACACCATCCCTTAATCACTTTTAATAATTAATTCTTCATTTGTACTCTCCCCTTAGTTTTAAATTGTGTTGTACTTTGTTTCTTTTATGCATATTTGGCAAGCTTCGATCTCCTCTAGTTAAAGTAGTGGTGAGTGACTGCTAAGTTAGCCGCTTGCCCAGTTTCGAATGAAAGAAGTCGAAAGGAGCTTAAAAAATTGTTGCTATATGCCTCCTTATTCCACGTCTAATTATAACTTTTCTCACTAATGTTTTTCACAAGAAATATAGGCTAGGAAACATATTACACTTCTCTTCTTTTTTATATGGCAGTCTAATATGTTGTGTTGTTAAATAATAACTGTTTGATTAGGTCAAATACAAATAAAATCATACATCCAACAAAAAATCTAGTATATTATGCATGAAGATGAGGTCTCAATCCAAACCTAATTAGCAATAATGGGGAGAATAAACCCATTCCTTATAAGTCTTGCAAAATTTCTTTAACTTTTCAATGTGAAACATTTCTTCTCGTACTTGCATATTATATTGTCAGAGACTTGAAAAGCATTGCATATTGAGTAGATGATTCTTCCTAATTAACGATCTTTAATCATGATATTAGCAGCATAACATGTCAACTATTTAAGATAGTATTATTTCTTCATGTTCACAAAAGTAAAAATCCATGTAAATTGTAATAATGGACCAAATTTTGGCTAACACGCGCCCAAAGAGAGAAGGTATCCTTGGGCTCCACAAGTAAAACCCATTGCTCGTCGCTTAACTAAAAGAAAGTACAAAGTTAGGGTTGGGAAATTACAAATAATAAGTTCAGTTAAAGCTAAATCAAGCGTAGTTTAGGCTGGTAATTTGGGGTTTCTAAAGATAGAGTTGTAAGTTTTATCGTGATAATTAAAATAATGTAACAAAACTGGTATTTAGTGAAAGATTTGTTTCGTTTGTCCACAATTAAATACGTAAGAGATTATTTTCACACACTTACCTAACTCTCTTTTCCTTTTTTATTTCTAATTTTTTAATTAATTTTCATTTAATCTCTCAAAAAAGATAAACAATATATTGTATACATGCTTATGAGTTATGATGGTGATACTTGTTATAGTTTGGGCATGATATAATGACGGTGGGGATCAAAGGAATATGATGTTGTTGCTTCAAATCCCTCCCACGTTGCCCTAGTTTACTAAAGTGGTTTCCTAGTATATTCTCTATTCCATTTCACCTAACCCTTTTTTGTGATTCAAATTTTGAAACACCACCCTCTCTTATCGACATTATTTCCTCCTAAGAAAAATTAAAAGACTGTACCCAATGTGCAACAAAATGCACTCAATGTTGAAATATCTCACATTGATCGTGTCTGTGAAAAATGAAGAATTTAAATATCATAAACCTCACTTCAACTAATACCGAGATTTTTGTGGTAAAACCTCACACCTGTAGGATTGTGCAGATGGTAATTAACAGGTAGGGAACAATATCGGGACTGTTGGAAGTGGACATTTGACCTGTCTCTCTAATAATTTCGACATGATATCAAAGTCAGGTTGTCCCATGTGTAAAGTCGAACGAGTACACGTGCTTCATGTCAATTTTCTTTATATTGTCAATTGGTTTTATGATGAAACTTCAACTTTCTTCATCCGCAAGTCCTTAAACCGGAGGTCCAAAACATTATGATATAAATTAATCATCATTACATTTTTAAATTCAAAAAATAAAATAAAATCATATTGCTTTCCTCTCTGGCTCGTACTCTCTCCCTAAACATTCATGTAAAATGAGAAATGGGTAAAAGGTATAAAGTTTGTTTGCAAGGAAGGAAGAGCATGGGCGGTTTGCCAAACATCGACGGGTGGGGGTAGGACCTTGTTTGTTTGTCCTAACTTTTCTAACTTATTAGGGTAGAAGTTGCAGCAGCTTTTGTCTCGACGAAACTAGACCAAGTCTCCAGTATAGATAGCAATCTGCATGAACAAAACAATTTAATCTTTTTCAGACGGATACCGGGTACGGATGTCAACTGTTCATTACAAGTATATATACCCAAGCTAGAAAAAAAACTATTGAGTCATCGACCATATATCTGTAGACTGTACATGCGTATTTGTATGTTTATTATATTCTTGTAATTTGATTTTTTTTTTTTCTTCTCAAGTTGGGTTATCGATCTTCCAAATAGCTTACTCAAAGTTGTAAAAGAAAACTCAATGTAAGTAGTCTAATAAATATACTTATATATGTTATTGATTTATTGTCTAATAGCTAGCTCTTAATTTCACCACACTTGGTGGTTTAAAATGTATATTCGGATCATCAAATGTAACTTGTCGATCCATATTGGATAAATATCGAATTCTGATCAGATCATATTATTATCTTGTCTGATTTAAGACCTAAAAGGATTAAAATAGCAGTAGTCACTTTATCCCTTAATAAGCTATTTTAAAGAATTTTTCATGTTGTAAAATAAGAAAATATAATGTGCAATTGTATTTTGAATGCATAATGAACTTAAACTACTGCCACACACAAGAAATATATATATAAATTAATATAAAAATAAAATTATATGTTATAGAAAGTCAGGTTAGTTATTATCACATCAGATCAACCTTAATTCATATAGGAATTCATTTATATATAATCGGATTGTCATATTCAGATTATCAAATTAGAAATCTTGATCCATATCAAGTTAATTACATCAGATTCAAATTGGATTCGAATCAAAATTCAATCCATTGACAGAACTAGGTGATTGGTCCCCAACGGTTGTCAGTTGAAGTTAATTATGCTTCATTTCGCAGAAACACTTTGAGCTGTATTGCGTGTACTTACTATTATCTCATCTTTTAGTATAATCAATGACACTTGCTAATAATTAGATGAAGATTGTTGCAGTTGTCCAAAATAAAACAAATAAATTGTTACCGTAGCAAATGAGATTAAAAAAGTCGGCCGGGTATGAGTTGTCGCTCCTAGGATTGTAAACTTTGTGATTTGTCATCCCCATTAATCAAATAAATCTAATAAACTCTTGGTGAAACCAATATACCAAATCTCACATAAAAGCTGCATGCTAACTAGCTCCAACAAATTAAAGTAATTATAATTTTTTGAGCCATTACATGGACCACGCATGCTTCCAAGATACTCTGACATCACTTAAAATGTTTTCTTCTTTTGTGTTTTTGGCTAAACTTAATTGAACTGTGAGACCTTCTTTATGAATAATGGTAAAGAATTTTCTGAACTTTGCAAGAAACGAGTGGAGAAGAAGATATGTGCATGTGCAGCAAAACCCTGGTTTTAGAGAGTTTAAAATCACAACTACGTAGCTCGCTAGCTTTGGAGTTTCGATACTAAATATGTACAGTTTAACTGCATGCATGTGCAAAGTAATCTCCATTTGCCATTTGTGTTGCTAATATCTCTCTCAAATAGAAACCACGCCGCTCTAACCTGATTAAATTAGGTTGCACAGTTGTGCATACATTAAAGCATGCATGCATAAACAGTTTCACTAATCACTGCATCTGCAGATCTCTCTACAGTATACTGTTTCCAGAAATGTGAACAAGACAGCCTGTCCGTGTCTATGTTCATCTTAGTAGGGTTTCTGGTTTTTTCCCTCACAAATTCAAAACAATTATTTATTGTTTACTACTTTTAAACAAAGTTTAAAAGTTGTTCTAGAGGGTGACTTGTGTTCTTTTATGAACGTTGTATATTTAAAAGGGAAGATGATGAGGTAAGTGGTATGGCCAATGCAAAGATGATGTATCATATCGGATTAGACTTTGGTGACACAACTCAACGACTTTTTTGACTTGAAATATTTGAAAGGAACCGTTGCAAAAGAATAATGCACAAAATTTTCTATCATGATTTCTGCAGCCATTGGCGATTTGTGGGTACCTAGCTCAGCTGCTATTTTAATTGTTGACCACAAACACATTCATAGATATCATATCATGGACTCTCTGCAGCAATCTCACATGGTGGTTGGGACCCTTTGTCCTAATTTGTGACTTCATCGAAATGACTCTTCCATTGGAAAACTAAACTTTTTTTGGTAACAATACCGCCTAATTTGTCACGACACCTTTGTTTCTATACAACATCTTTCTGGAGATTTGATCGTACCCAAAAAAATAAATGAATTTAGGAGAAGTCGATCAGAACCCTCATATAGTATTAACTGCGAAGATCAATGCTGGGTGCAATAAGCTTCTGTATGTAATTTATAGTGACTATGTAATACTATTTAGGTGACGACTGAAGCATTTATATACAAAATTAGAAATTGTTTATTTCTTTCTAAAAATCCAACTAAGTTTTGGTTTATGTGTGAGTGCAGCTTGCTTGCTGGTATGCATTGTGTTCCATAATAGTGGATATGGTTTTCCGACTCCTAAGGGTTCTAAGAATCTCTTCATCCATTTTTTATGGAGCAAGATTCTAAAGTCATACTATTCAGTGAAGTCTTCACATAACATTCGAATTTAACAATGTTGTAAGTGAACCAATTTACTACTGAATTTTTTATACTATTTAGTGAAGAAATTAATGGCCTGTTTGGTATCGTATTAAAAAAAATTCAGAATTTTTAAAAGCATTTCTTAAGAAAATATTTTAAAAACACTTTTCTTTAGCAAAAACTTGTTTGGTATGATATTTTAAATTGTCTTTAAATTTTAATAATTAAAAAGAAAAGAAAAGACACCCTACAACACAACTCCCAATGAATTCAAAAACTACTACCAAATTCAATTGCACAGACAAAAAGATCCAATGAGAGGGTCAGAGGAGAAGGAGAGGGAGAGGCGAGGGAAATAAGAGACATAGATTCTGAAGGGAGGAGACAGAAAGATAGGATATAGATAGAGAGCTAGGAGGGAAAGATTGAAAGTGAGAGGGGAGGAGAGAAAGTAGTGGTTTGGAATATTAAAAACTCTAAAAGCTTGCTTCTTGTGTTTTCTAGACGTTGGCTAATTTTTAGGTTAGTTTTGAGTTTAGTCTTTTCAAACAGTCCAACCAAACAAGTATTCAAGGTGTAACTTAAAAGGATTTTTTAGTCTAAAAACTTGAATTTAAATAAAGTACCAAACATGCTCTAATTATGTACAATGTCACCTGGAATGTCACATATATATTCGATAGTCTATTCAATATAAGAAGTTTAATACACATATATGAAAATTTTATCTTTTTTCTTTTAGATAGTATATGAACAATTACCTTAAACACACTTTGTATTATAATTGAACTGGCCAATAATTATTTTTTAATACAACGATTTAATTTATCAAACGACAGAGGATGGGCAACCAAAACAGGTCAGCAATAATATTATGGGTTCGAACTCTTTATTCATAAGATTCAAACTTAAAATCTTTCACCTATAAGTGAAAAAGAATACATGTAGAACCCATTGGCTGATGTCTTATTCGTGCTGAAAACTCAAATTTTCATTTCAGCAAACATTCTCTCGCATGGTATCATGTTCTTTAGTATCCATTGGCTAAAGTGTAGTTGAATTGACATGGAGGATAGTAAAGTTACCGTTAAATTCAAATCGTGTAGGGATATGGTTGAATGAGACAACTATATATTTAAGTAAAAGTGAATTTGGTAATGATAGTAAGTTAACTTATTAATCTTATCATTTGGGCTGGTTAATCGGTGTGATTACAAAAAATGGAACCACTTGTAACATTTAACTGATTTGACCCCAATCTAAATCTCTCTTTTTGTTGTTGTGTGTGCGCCTATTTACAACTGGTGTGAGAAGGAGGGAATGAATACATGCATTCGGTTCAAGGGTAAACTAATAATATTATGACATATTTACTTAACACGAATCAGAAAAGTAAAGGATCGAAAATATTTTTAATAAAAGAAGTGGAGAAAGAAAATCGGATTAAGTAGTTCAACTAGTTGTTTTATTCTCTAGATTTTTAAGTATTAGTGTACAAATTTTAAGAAAAAATCTACAACTTTCCAGATACCATATTTGATAATAAACACATAAAAAGTTAAGAATTAAAATAATTTTAGTACTCTTATTTTAATAAATGCAAAAAACTCAAATGTTATAATCTTTCAATTTGTATTCGCATAAGTAAATACACCATTAACTACTTCACCTACAAGCTCTTTTACTTGTGTTTCTATTATTTTTTTTTTGTTTTGCATATTCCATAATGAATCAGGTTTGCATTATAGTAAGGCTTAGTTGGATGAATAGTCCGCCTAGTGATTCGTTAGTTGGAAGAATCCATGTAGTAAAACAAATTAGGATTTAAACTATTATGGTGACAAGGAGGATCCTCGTCGGCTCCTTTTTGTAAGAATTTGGGGATCCTCCAATCACATATGTTCTTCGTACATCGTGTAATAAGAAATCATTGTAAATTTTTTTATTTAAAATTGAATATAAACAGTTGGAAGGGATTTTACCACCTGTAAAAGTAGGGATAAAAACACTTTAAAATACTTGCAAGAGAAGCAATACCGTTTTCCGCAATGATTGAATGAATAATTTATGTAAATACCAAATCTTAATTAATTATTTAAAAACAAAGGTTGCAAGAGGTTGATTTTACGACCTAAAATATTAAAAACGAATTTAATTAAAAAACAATTAAATAACTTGACAAAGTAAAGAAAACAAAAGAAAATAGTTTTGAAAACCAAATTGTAAAAAACCTAGGGTTCCGTCGTCCCCTTAACAATCCTATGTAGATTTACCAATTACTTATGAATTACCCATGCAACTTTGAAGGTTAGGTTTTCCTTATACATATTCTACTTGTAGCATTCAAGATAGAACGTATATCAAACATGCAATCCGTCTGTGGCATTCAAATCAAATATAAACATGCATGACTCATTACGCTTTGTGAAAACCCTTTGAAAAACCATGCAACCCCTATGACGTGGCATTCGCCCTAGGTGAAATTACAACTATCAATCACAAGGAGCAATACTCAATTCCTCGGTGACATTCCAACTGAATTGCATCCGATTACTTATCTAAACATCCTAATGGTAGCTAAGCATTAAGATACATAGACAGTTTAAAGCATAGTGATTAATAATTCAAAGTATGCATGCGTAATCATAAGCAATTAAATAAAAATTACATTTTCATACTAAGGCTCAAGGCATCGCCCTAGCAAACGAAAATTAGTTACAAACAATCATAAAACACAAGGAATCATATTGAAATAGAAAAAGGATAGAAAATACCTTGAAAATACAAAGCGTCAAAGCCTAGCTAAATTCTCCACGTACATTCCCCCTCTTCTAATGGCTAAAAAATCTTATTTATACTACTAGAAAATAAAACCATATCTAGAAAAAGGTCTTAGAATAAAACTAGGGAACATAATAAAATAATAAAACAGAAAATAGAAGGTTTCCTATTTAAACTAAAATTCGAACTTTTTAGAAAATTACACTTTTGATTGACCAAATCAACTCCAATTTGGTCCCAAAAGGTCTATTTTGAAAGCTGAAGATGTCCCCTACAAATCCTCAGAAGGAATCTTTCTCAAAATACGCCATCTTGACCTCAAAAATACCTAAAACGTCCAGAAATGTCAATCTGGGAAAGTTGCGCGCTGGGCCTTAATTTCATTGCCACGGTCAAATGGCCTAGTAGAAAAATCTGGAATTTTGATACAATCATCTTGAAAGGCACACGAACATCTTCCAATTGGAATCAGTTTGATTACTTTTTTAGTACTTTTTGCTTCAGAGGAAGTCGAATGACATACATTGAAAATATAATTCAAAGTATCAAAATTCTACCAAAATAACCAATAAATTAATACTAAGATTAGGGTAAAATATATGATATAGTATGGACTCATCAACAGTACCTGACAAAAACTGGCCGCAAGATGTATGATGAAATGATATGACTGGAGAATCCCCAGGATCCTCACAAAGAGGATTCGGCGATGATCCTTTCTCTTATGGTGAAGTCTATTATGATTTAGGCCCAAAAAACTAAAGGTTATGTCAAAACTCTGTTAACTTTATCTGTTTAACCTCATATATAATTCTCACATGCTAATAATTAACAGAGAGTTGACGAACCTTTTAATTTGGGATCTAAATCCTAATGAACTTTACCACAAAGGTTTAGTGTTTAGATCTTAATTTTTTTTGTCTCAATGGCTATCTTTACATGAACTAATAATCTAATAGGCCTTATATAGTAAATATGGGAGATCATTTCAAGACACATCAAGTGCAATGCACGTGCCTTGCCAATGTGAGACCTGCATCACTAAATGGTAAAAATGAGTTGCATCATCTTGTAACCCGTATGATATATGGAGTGGGGACTGGGTAGGTCAAACTTTCGGAGTGGAGATGGAGATGGATCATCTTTACTTCTGGGCTTGAATGACATCCTTCTGTAAAAATCAATAATTATGCGAATTCCTTGTATTGTAGACGATGTCACAGTCACTGAGTCACAGATGGGTTTGATCAGCTGAGCTTCTGGGCCAGAGGATCTCTTGTTTATTGGACTGATGAGATTTCTAGGACATTCATTGGACGGTAGGTCCGTGTATAAGTTCAATATTGTGGACAGGTGTCATGGGTCAGACTCCATATCAGGCAAGGACTTCACGGTGCGTGTTACTGCTGCGCTTGCGCTGTAACTTGTCCTTTACAATTTGTCCTTGTCAATTTGACAAAACAGCGATGGATGGCTGGGCCGCTGTGTGGATCAACTGAACCAGTGGTTCAACTCCGGTCGAGGCAGCCCCAATCTATCCAATACAACTCGGTTTCAAACAACCCCATTGGGTAGGTTAGGTTTGGGACCAAGATCACCAAACTATTTTATTAAGGATTTTTATTGTAGGCAAGTGTTATTGACACTTCAAAAATCTCATTCTATATTCTTCATAAGTGTAATTTTCTTTCCTAATATAGAAAGTTTGAAGTATAAAATGAGATTTTTGGAATGCTAATAACAATTCTCTTATCATAAATGATTCCTAAAATTGATCTATCCCATCAAGATAGTTTTTGAAATTGAAAATCGATCAATGTAATCTCTGAAATTTATCACCAAAGATCAATATCGTTCATGCCATTTAATTCTGTCAATTTTTCTATTAGTGTGTTAACTTGGCACACATGTAAACCAAACATCTAATGATATGATGTCACGTGGATTTAACAAAAGAATTTTTCCTTTTGTTAAATATTATTATAGAATTAAAAACAATTTTTCTTTTTGTATACTTAAAAACTGAAAAATGCAAAAAACATAAATAAAGAATATGAACTGTTCATCTTCTTCTTGCCCTCCCACCCCAGCCACTCCCAGCCCGGCTGTTCATCTTCTTGTTCTTTTTTTCCATTTTTTATTTTTCAAGTTTTTAATTATATAAAAACAATCGAGATGGACGAATCGATCTCGCGTTTCAGATGTTTTATAGCGACTCGTATATAGAGACAAAAAATCAAAACCCGGAAGCTTTATCTCTCGTCTTCGCTCCCGGGTTTGCAGAAATAGGAAGTCAATGGGAAATCATGGAAGCTACGCAAGCTCTGGTGACGAATCTGATTTCAGAATCACCTACCTCTAACCCCAATTACTGTTGTGCCAATACAGGAGAGAAAATCGCAGAGAGAGATGAAAAGAGAATGAAAGATTATGGGCTGGGTTCTTCTTTAGAAGCAAAAGAACAAAGCAAAAGTGAAGATGACAATAAATGATTAGAGGGAAAGTGACGATGACAACGTAAGAAGCGACATGAATGCTTTCAAAGTGTATAAATGGACGGCTGCTTGGGGTTGGGGATGGCGGACATCGCATAGGGAGTGGGGAAATGCGGCTGGGTACATTCTTCTTGGCCCGTTTTTTAATAAATTTTAAAACACTTTTAAAACTTTCTTTTGTTAAATCCACGTGGCATCATATCATTGGATGGTGAGCTTACACGTGTGCCAAGTCAGCACACTAACAAAAAAATTGAGGCAAGGACGACAGTGATGTTTAGTGACAAATTTCAGAGATTACATTGATCGATTTTCAATTTCACGTATCATCTTGATGAGATATGCCAATTTTAAAGATTATTTATGATAAAAAAAAAACCTTTTTATTAATATAAAGAGATTATTAGTATATAAAGGAACCAACGTTCTAAGTATGGCCCTTTCCTAAGGTAATGTTGGGGAAATTAAATTTGTAAACTAAATGATATAAAAGTTAATGATTGAATATTATTAAGTTCTTTTTTGTCAAAATATTGTTTAAGTGTTGATTAACATACTTATTTCTTATTAATGACACATTATTTATTTTCTAAATTTAATATGTAGATTTAGTCTCCCCCTCAAAGTGTGCAACTGAGATTTTAACAAGCACAAATAGTTGCCTGCAAATTAAATAGAAACTGTAAGGTTGGCGGTAAGAATGCATTAAGGAGTGTTGCGCTTTCTGTAACCCTTATTATAGGGCCCAGTTTAGTGACTACCGGCTTCAGACCCAAACTCTGATAATATAAAAAAGCCCAATGAAACAGCTGGGGAACTGTTTTGGACTTGTTAGACCATCTCCAAATCTAAGGAGCTCACCATGGTTCCGTTCAGCTACTTAATACTACGGTGTAGTACTTCTTTTCACTTATAAGTGAAAAGTCTTAATTTCGATTCTCGTAAAAAACGAATTTGAATCACATTATTGCTAGCCCAATCTTCCATCCCTTACTGTAGATAATATCATTTACTAAAAAAAAAAATTAACCTTGTTCATATTATAACTCTACAATAAATGATGTAAAGTCATATTCATATTCATCTCCGGTCGGATGGACTAAACATTGCCCTTCAATAATCTATTATTACAAAGTTTATTTCTTAAATTTATTGATTAATTTACATTTTTTTTTAACAAACGATATTATCTACACTAAAAAGGAGGGGTTAGGCTTAAACTCGCAATGGGCTAGCAATAATATGGTTTAAGCTCGTCTTTTACGAGAATCAAACTTAAGATCTCTCACTTATAAGTTAAGAGAACTACTATTAGATCATAATATTAAGTGGCTTGATTAATTTGATTAAACTAGCGTATTAAAATAAAGTTATTCGGAAATCAACATCTTATTTATAGATCTCTAATTTTCTCTTTGTACTGCAATTCTGTTCTCCTTTGATTGCTGTTTCACTCTGATTTGGATCTACGATGCTTATGTGCTTTGAATTTTGTTTGTCTGCTGGGGAAATCCTGGAAAATAAGTGAAAACCTAAATTCAAATACTTGGAATTTAGTTATTGTTTGTATTGCAAAATCATAAATTTGAATGTGATCTCTAATTTTAGCATCTGCGCACAGAATCTGGGGATTGTGTTGTATTGGGATTGATTGATTGATCATAGATTAGCTTCAGAGGCTGCAATTTCACCTAGAATTTAAGGTCCCCTTTCAGATTTTTTCATTCACTTCCTGCCCTCCTCTAGTCACTCCTCAGAGATATCCTAATCCTAGCACACGAAGACTAGGCCCCGGCAAACGGGCTGGGTATCAAGCCAAGGTTGGCCAGCCCGATGCTCCTTTAACCATGCCTTTGAGCTAAGGTTGGCCAGTCCTGTTCAAGCCATATTTTGGGAATAATACTTAGGTACTTAAAAGATAAGTAGGAGTTTCTACTCAAAATTTTTAGTGTTTGAATCACAGAGCTTTGTGCTTATGATTAGAACTGTTCATACTATGAATTACATTGTAAAGATTATCTATGCAAAAATTGAATTAAAACTAAGGTCGTTAATTGAGTCAATTTATTCTAGCAAATATATAGACGGCTCATAATGCTTTAACCAATTCAGTTTATTTGTTTTTATACGGTTGTATGACTAAATGACCTTAGTTTTAATTGATTTTTTGCAGAGGCGATCTTTATAGGGTGATTTATAATATGAACCGTTCTGATTATAAAAGCGAAATTATAAATTGGCACTAATTGAGTAGCCAAGTATTGTTCATTTTTTCAGCCCTTTAACCCTCTCCATTAGAAATGGTCTTAATTTTGTGATTGGGACAGACTGTCTAATCATAAACATATGTGATTAAGATGGTAAAAGGGGTTAATCCTCAAAAACCTGGCAGCACAAAAGGCCATTTCTCACATACGAGAGTAGGAGATTATGTTTTCTTCATCTTATCAATCATATGATGAATGTTCCTTCAATCATGAAGGTCGCTTTCCTAATTAGAGAATTAGGACTAATCAAATGCAAATTAAGAATGGTGTGGAACCGAAGGGTTGATGAATCAGCTAGGAAACCATGGTCTGAGACAGACTTCTAAGGCAACCAAATTGGAGTATGGGAAAAGGTGGAGGCACTGAAGACACAGGCCTTGTACAAGACTCCAATGAGAAGCTTGGGGATTTACTTAACACAAAAAGTGACCTAAAATGGTAAAAGAAACAAGGGAAGTAATTTCCGCACACTCATTTTCTTTTCTGCATACCTTTATTTAGTTCTAGCCTTTAAATTTATTAAATCAGATGAGAATTTCGAGACAATAATAAACAAAGCATTCAGAAAGTGAAAGCAAAAAAAAGTAAGCAGAAATCAGAAAATGTTGCTTGAGGCATAAGGAACACGAGAGAGAGAGACAACGTTTATTTTTGTTAAGAAGTGTATGAAAAAGCAAATGTGATTGGTGGGGTGGCTCCTTGTGCTATAAGATATAAAAGGGTGTGTGTGTGTGTGACAAAGACATGGCACCAAGAGCAAAATGTGATACATGATAGGCCTGCACTGCAAAGGGAATGGAAGTGAACACGTTGTCATAGAAAACAGTGACTTTAAAAACTTCACCCTTTCTCTAAGCAATACCTACATTTCATCTTCCATTCCATTCCCTTCTCTTACTGTTTATTTCTTCTCTCATTTGGTTTCACCTACATGAGCGCCACATCCTCTTCTCCAAATGGGGTGGCTGCACTCCATCTTCTCTCCTCTTAAGAAGATGTGGTTTCGCTTCCATTCCGCTCCGAAGAAAAGTAAGTTCTCATCACTCTCTCCAACCCTTACATTTTCTCCATACTTGTGCACACGCAATTACACATTCTAGTTCCATGTTCATGCATACAACCTGCATTTCCCACCACTTTCGAGCCTTCCGCACAATATCAACCTCTTCTTTCGGAAACTGTGTCGCGCGCGCACACAAACACTCATGTTTAATATCTACAATCTACTGCAACTACTAATATCTAGGATCTTTTTGTGGTTGTTTGTAGCAGGAAGAGGGATTTACATTCTGTATGAGGATGTCAAATCCTGCCCCGATGAGGATGTGCATGTCCTGTGGTCAATACTAGTGGAGGCCCATGCACATACACGTACTGCACCTTCTTTGCCTTTGCCACCATCAAAACCATGAATTCATATATGAAGGCTCCAATGTTCTTCATATGAGTGAGCGAGATTTCCTGCTGACAAGTATATACACTATTTAAATACACACACACACACACACACACACATATATATACACTTTATTTTGATACTGGGTGTACATGTAAAAAGGTTTTTCCTCAGTTTCCGTTCCAGTAAATTTAATATTGAAATATGCCTTTCTTGTGATTTGGGAGTTTTTTGAATGGCTTCAAAGCTGAATGAATCTTTCTTTTACATATTCAGATACGATATATGGTTCTTTAAAAAGAATCGACGACGTATTTCATTCATGAAGGCAGCAAGAGAATACGATCAGACATGCAGTTTATGCACAAATTAATCAGAGGGCAGTTGGTTTTAGTTGTTTTCTGTTTCTTCCATGCGTGTTTCTTTTCGTTGTTTAGTCTATTTGCAGTGGTTGAGGTGGTTCTCTTTGTTTCTTCAGTTTGTGGATCAAAGAATGGATGGGACACCCTCCATGATTTACGTGTCTAAAATAAATATAAAAAATCATATCATTAAAGTAGTTTATGATTGCACAAAAATGTCAAGCAATCTAAAATAATGTGATTTATTGACTTTGATTCTAGAAAAAGTAGTGACGAAATTTTTATGTGTAGTTTTATATTTGAAATTTGGGATGCCGTGGACAATCCCTTTACAATGTGATCGACAAGACAAATAATAGAATATAAGAATTAAAGATTTTGATCAATAAAGAAGACATCTTTAGGAATCGTTTTGTTTCATACCATTTTGTTTTTATTTTATTTTTTTAACTGAAAATTAAAAACTAAAACGTAAAATCTACTTTTTGAGTTTTTAAATTCGGTTTTTATAAAAGATAAAACTTGGAAACTGAAAGTATTTCAAAACGAATTATCAATTTAAAAAAAAAATTAAAATGAAATGACTATTCAAACAACATGTTAGTTAGTACAACAATTATAAAATGCCAAAATGAGTTAGAATTGACTGTTGATAAATATAACAATTCAAATTCTTTGCGTATACAAAAAGAATTTGTAACTCAATTAATTAAAAGTGTTTCACCATCCAAATGAAAAAGAGGGAATATGTTGTTGATACTTCATTGGAGATTATTCTTCACAACGTATGGTACTTTGCAAACAAATTTTCTCTGATTGATTTTTGTTATGTTTCGCAGGATGGGAACCTTGCTGCTCATGCAAGGGCGGCGTGTGTTGGTTCCTTCTTGTGGGATTCATTAAGGTCTAAGTTTTTGTTTAACATATTAGCTGAGGATGTAAATGTTTCTATTCGATTATGATTTAAATAAAAAAGAAAACTAATTAAAAGGGTTTGAAAACTTTGAGTTTTAATGATAAGGACAAAATAAAAGGTAAAGTGAATAGTACATGATTGATTTTTTAGTGTAAAAATATGATTTTTTGTTAAAGTGAATAGTACCGGGAGCTTTACGTTAAAGTTCCCTTAAATAAATTCTACCTTTGGAAAAGAAAAAAAAAATTAATTAAAAGTGTTTACTTGTATTACAATATTATTTGTGAGAGCATTTTTGCTCACCACCCTATTAATCACAGTTAGATGAGTTTGAATTTTGAGATTCGTGTAATAGATAAGCACAAATCTCAAGATTCAAACTCATCTAAATGTGATAAATATGATGATAAGCATACATTACATTAAATGGTGGTGAGCAAAAATGCACTCTATTATTTGTATGGATTTTTCTTTTTTCAAATTTTTATCTTCAGAATGCTGTTATGTATTCCTTTGATGGAAACCAAATTTGCAAACTAATTGATTTGTCACTCATAAAAAATAAGCACGTTAATCAACACTTGAGTAATAATCCAATTGTCGATAGCCACATTATTTGATTTATAAAATTTTGTTAAAATTTTGACTAATGCTAGGGAGACTAAATTTGTAGACTAAATATTGTAAACTAAATGACATGCAAGTTGGTGATTGGATTATTACTTAATTGTTGATAAACTTGCTATTTTTCTATTAGAGACACCTAATTTGATTTGCTAATTTAATCTACAAATTTAATCTTTCTTGCATTACTCTAAATTCCTTTAGCATAGTAGAAAATGTATTGAATCTCGGTGTCCTCCGACCTAGTCCATGGATGAATAAAAAAACAATAATCAAAATTGTCTTTAGGTCATTACTTTATGTCTTTCAGGAAATGGATCATCTTCGGATTCCTTCCACTAAATCCTTTTCATCAAACAATTCGGATCCTTGAAATTTGATTCAACGGCTAAAGTTTTTATAACTTTTAAAGTGGATTCCTGTTTATAGCCGTTGGATCAAATTTCAAGGGCTTGAATTAGTTGATGAGCAGAACTTGGTGGATCCCTTCCCTATCATTTATGTCATTTTCTTATGTGTGACTCGAAAGTTTGATGACCAATTTTGGATGAAGTGGCATTGAGACGTTATTTTTTTCTATCCTTTTCTTTTGTTGTTTAATTTAAGTATGCGTTGGAAGCAAGACACCTGGGCTTATGTAACTACACCACGTCATAAGTGAGATTTAAGTGAGGTTTACCTTAAGGAATTTTAACGAAAAACTTCCGATACTATTCACTTTAATGAAAAATCATATTTTTACACTAAAAAGTCAATTCTGATACTATTCACTTTACCATTTATTTTGTCTTTATTTTTAAAACTCAAAGTTTTTAAATTATTTTTATCAGTTTTTCTTTAATCTTAATATTTTGGGATGTGATATCCACACAACCCATTTTATTTTTCACACATTCTTCTAATTTTCGATTATCGGATCGGATAAATTGAAGAAAATCAACGAATAAAAATTAACAAAAAGTATTTAAAATAAAACGGAATGTGTGAATAGTTCACCCGAATATTTTTCACTCTATTTTTAGATATTTTATAGGGTATGACAAGTCTCCGAAAGTGCATATCCTCCACACACACCAATATTTTTCACTAGATTTTTAGATATTTTATAGGGTATGACAAGTCTTCGAAAGGGACAAAAGTTGTCTGGCCTTCCATTTTCGGTGCCTTCCCGTGCATTTCTGTTTGTATGGTCACGGTTAAGTTACGTCAACATTTTATATTACTATTTATTTTTGTCGTATTATCTTTATAAAAAAATAATATAAAATGTTAACGTGACTTAACCGTGACCACACAGAAGGGCACGGGAGGGCACCGGAAATGGAAGGGTAGACAATCCTTGTCCCTCCGAAAGTGTATATCCTCCATATTATTACAACAAAAGAAATAAATTGGCAAAACTCAGTTTTTAATTACCTAGTGCAATTTATGTCACACATACACTATCACGTGGTGTTCTGTGTGAATAAAATAAAGATATTTAGAAGGAAAAAAAAACCCTATTTACGAGTTGCCTAGCCGTAGATCTAGGATCTATTCAAACTAGAATTATGGTAAACTTTCACCCTGAAGACTCGCAATATGGAAAGAAATGATTCACGCACTCCTTTTTTCCTTATCAACACCCCTATTTGTTTATAACTGTTAATTTTCTTTTTATTTTATTCAATCAAAATACCAAAAATCGGCAGGAGTGTATGATGAGAAAATGTACGTGCCAAAATCACTTCCCTTCCAAAATGGTGTTAATTAGGTTGCTTATTTCTAGTAATAAACTAACAGTAGGAGTTTCAAGTTTTTGGCACCAATCTCATTTAGTTTCGTTGCTGACTTTGTTCTTAGCAACTTAGCTGAGCTGAGAAAGTTTTGTAAAGTTCTAGTGAATGACAATGAGTGTTTGATATTGCTTGGATAACAAGTAACTTGTTTTATGAGTTATTTGATGTACAAGTGATACAGTTGGTCTCTACTCCATAAGGATTATGGAGTCTTATATCCATGCAACTAACTTAAACAAATCCTGATAAAGGTTTAATGCAAAGATGTTGAATCATGATAGGACTCTAATAAGGGTATACAACTGTTGATAGGCCAGTGGTGTAACCCTAACTGATACATATATCAAGTCGTAGTCTCTGCTCCCATACGAGAAAAACCCTAATAGACTACTGAGACCTATTCACACAGTAAGGGAATTATTGAGTAGTGCGAGTAGAAGACTAGCTTGCAACTTAGACATGGCATCGAACACAGGTAAGTGTTCATATGATTACTTTATGGTAAACACTGTATTATACTTGGAGAAGGAATTGTCATGTAATCCTAGTACCTAGTTGATAGTTCCGGCTTATAGGTTTTGTTAAATAGCTTACAAGTTTCAGAGGCAATTTTAACAAAAGCTAAAACGTCCCCATTCCTTACAAAAATTAAATTAAACGACGGTCATGAGGAGACTTGCTACCAAATTAATTCACAGAATGGCAGTAATTTTGTATAAAATGGGGGTTCCCAACTGTCAATATAATAACAAGTTCATATAATCATTACTGACATTTTGAAAACAACTAGTGCTTAATACCCGCGCGTTGCCGCAAGTTTGAAGTTAAGATGTTAAAAATGAAAAAAATTCGGTTACAAAATAGGAACAACGATAGCAACAATGAATTTGGAAAAACGTTAACTGGAAAAGGTTAAATTTAGATAATATAAAGATACAAATTATAGTTATCCATTATATTGTAGCAGTTATATGTATTTCTGGACCAGGAGGATTACATTCAGTTACAAAAAATAGAAATTCCCGGTATAAAGATACAAAAAACATTATAATAACTGAATTTCCTCTAATAACCCCATCTAATATAGTGTGTTCCAGCTTTTGCATACAAAAAATGAGGAGATGTTGTATGGGGATGCAAAAAATATTGTTGAGTTTTGGGCAAAAAAAGATATGCACAGGTTTTTAAACATGTTAAACATGATTTAATATAGATAAACAAAACACGGTAAACATTCTTGATCAGAGTAGTGAAAGGTGTCTTCAGCCCTTGTTGTCATGGATAAAACAACTTGAACAAAGAGGAATAGAACAGAACATATTTAGATAGGATTTAGTATCACATTTAATAACTTGAAAGATAAAACAACTTGAAAGCATACTAACCTAATCATTGTTTCCAGTGCTGCTGTGTGGCTTTGCCTGAGTAGGAGGTGATTTTTTTTTTTTTTTTTTTTAATAACTTGATCGGAACCTCATCATATTCTCTTGGATCAACTTTTGAAATTTCTTCAGATTCACTGAGTTGAATGATTATGCAACATTGATATAGTTTTTCACAGAAAGAAGAAAAGATGATTTTTATTTTTATTTTTTTATAATTATTGAAAATGTTTGATATGTAAATTTTAAGAAAGTTGAAGTGAACACATGGAATTTTTTTAGAACATGATGTAAAAATATAAACATCATATTTGAGAATAGTATGAAATTAGATATCAAACCTTTGTTCACCAGGAATGAAAAGCGCTCTTCTCACAGATTCTCTTTTTCATTTATAAGATTGATCACTTGGTTCAGGTGTTGAGAACGATTCAAAATCAAAAGAAAAGGACTGGTAAGAGAGGGAGAAGCAAACAAAGACAACAAAGAAAGCAAACGACTGCCAAAAGCAGGAGAAGCAAAGAAAAACAACAAAGAAAAATTCAAAAGAAAACGGAAGAAAGAAGAACAAAGGTAGAGATACTACCCTTGAGGCGATGACTGACACGTGGGCGGGTATAAATTTTTATTGTTTGTTGTGCCACAAATCATGTGGCCCAATTTTAATCACATTTTTTTAATATTTTTTTTTCTTCCCATCAGATATACATGGGTTTAAAAAATTAAGAAGGTATAAAAAATTTATTGTTTGTTATCATAGAAAAATTTAAAAAAAATGTACAATGATAAATTATACATATACTAAAACTCAGTTAGGTAGCACAATAAAGAACAAAGAAAAAGTCACTTATTATAAATCACGTACTTTGCTTATGTTTGAGCAGTTCCAGGAATCGATGGTTTTCATATCCTGTAAATTTGGATTCTTAACTTCGCTAGCTTTATATACGATTGTAATTTATTGATAGGAGTTGGAGCTATATTTTTCATTTACCCTGGTCAAACAAAGCATAAATTTTTTAATTTCTCTTTCGTTCTTTATTTATTATTTCCTATTTTCTCTACTCTAATTTAAACATCAAATTCATCCAAAAACATAATTTTTTAATAATTATTTCCTATTTTCTGTGCTCTAAATTAAACACCAAATTTACCCAAGAACATAAAATAAGCAAAAATAAGTGGGAAAAAAAAGATAAAAAGAAAAGAAGAACGACATACCTGAAGTAGAACCAGCGCGAAAATGGCAACACAACACCTAGGAAAAACGAACAACACCATTTCCCGAAAATACAAAACAGAACCAAATCATGCACCCATAATAACAATGACGACACACAAACGAAAAAAAGACGAAGCACCGTTTGCTAAAACGCGAAAGAAAGAAGCAGAAAAAGCAAAGGAAAAATTGAGGAAAGAAAGAGATAAAAATGAAAGATAAAGGGAGAAGCCCTCTCAGCAGAAAATCCCCGATGATCAACACGTGGAAGACAAAAAGCAGAGCAAAACAAAAAAATAAAATAACCAAAGGTGTTGATGTACAAAATTGGCGAGGACTTTGGTACAACAGAAAGTGTCAAGTTTGTGACCTTCGCTAGATTGCTCTGGTCATTAGTGTGGATAAGTATGTAAATGAATAGAGACAGGGAAGCAAACAACACAAGATGTACGTGGTTCACCTAGATTGGTTACGTCCACGGAGTAGAGGAGTTCTCATTAGTTGTGAAGGGTTTACACAAATACATAGGTTCAAGCTCTCTTTTAGTGAGTTCTAGTGAATGGTTTAGTACAAATGACATTAGGGATTATTGTGGGAGAATGATCCCCTTTTATAGAAGAGAGTTTCTAGTTTTGTTCTAACATTGACACGTGTGTCGCGCTATGATTGGCTTCTGATACCGACATGTGTCATATTGTGATTGGCCTCCTGGTTGGAGGAAAAGTCTTGTGGGTCCTTGACGGTATGCTGTTGACTGGTGCTTAGTAGTTTCGGGATTGGTCAAGTATGGTACAAACAAAAGGCAAGGTGGAAGATAGCGGGGCTTCTCACAATTTTTAATATTTGGTTTCCATGCATTCAAAATTTTTTATAATTTTTTGTTGTGTTATGTGCCACAAACCTGTATTAACTCATTTTTTAAAATATTTGTTGTCAGTTTTTTTTGTTATTATTTTATCTTTCTTTGTGCCCACACTCTGCATGAGACTTTGCATTCAAATGTTTTTATAATATTTTATTGTGTTCTATGCCACAAATCGTGTTCCGTGCCACCTACTGCAGGAGACTCGGTGTGGAAGGCAAAAAGTCGAGCAAAATAAAAAATAAAAAAAATAATCAAAAGGCAAAGCAATGGGGACAAGTGGGTTTCTCACATTTTTTAATAATTATTTTGTCCATGCATTCAATATTTTTATAATTTTTTATTGTGTTGTGTGCCACAAACCATGTGACTTGATTTAAGTCATATTTTTTAAATAATTTTTTGTCAATTTTTTAATTAATTATTTTATCTTTCTTTGTGCCACAACTCAACGATCATAGACAAGAAACCTGAGAGGACAAAGGATGATCAACACGTGACAATCATGGGCAATACAAGTATTTTATTGTAAGAAGTAGGCAGCAGAATGGTAATGGACCGAAAAAATCAGGAGTATTTCCGCTCTTTTACTATTGCTGAAGAGTGCTAAAACTCAACTGAGTTTTAGCATATATAATGTCGAGAGTAAAACTGAAAACCCTGTTCAGAGTAGCACCGTAGCAGCGAATCATCCAGAAATTTGCTGGATCCGTACGTTAGCGTGAAAATTCCCTCCAGAAATCCTGAACATACGAGTATTTCCTTTCAATAACAGTAAAATACTACGTCGCAATGACTCTCGTGATCACTAAAACTAAACCTGTGGAACTTTGCAAGCGTTTTAGTGACACGAAGGCTTAATTGGCAACGAATTAAGTTCAAGTACTCAATGTATAGAACGCTTTCATACTAATTAGTAAAACGGTTGCAAGACCGCGTGTGATCACACAAATACATAAGATTTCAAGGTTGTTCAAAATTAACAATACATAAAAGAAAAACAGCTTAGGAAGACTTACTGTGTTATACTAACCAGGTGCTTTAATAGCTTTATAAAGCTGATGGAGAGGAACGCTCAACCACTTTTGGAAGCCACTCTTTTAAGTAGGTGTGGCAGTCTATCTCAGCATTTGTTATGGCACCAAGAGGAGTGACAGTAATCTGATGAATCGTGAATACTGTGTTAGTGTATGGTCATGCAAACTACAAAGATACATTTGCAGAAACTAAAACGACATACGCACATATCCTTCTTGAAGAAAGCAGTGGTCATCATCCTCATCAACTTGGGCACCCCTTACCTACAAAATTGGAAACAGAGTTACCCCGAAATGACGCAAGCAAACCAGGAAAATATTCCTTTTAATTTTGGCTGTTCTAAACAGCTCAGATTTGTACTACTCGTTCACCCAAGTCAACCACAATCAAAAGAACGAGAAAGAAAGGAAACCAACACATGAAAATATCTCAGAAAGTATTGCACGTTGCTGAATGCAGAATATTAAAGAAAGCAAGTTTTATCATCCTTACTTCCATCATCTAAAATATTAATTAACGTTAAACTGAATGTTGTTTAAACCTTATACATGATTACCATAATTTCCCTCCCTACTATCCTTGTGGCAACAACCGCAACTAATATCGGTATCGCCACCATCGTTACCACCTCATGTTCAGACATAACCAAATTGAGTCAGTTCTCAATTTACAGCACTTTAAACTTCAGCATGGATAACCCGGCATTTAGCGCTAACCAGTTTTAAAGATACAACTTTAACACTACAAATTTATCATTCAATGCTTAAATATGAGTTTTGTAAATAAGGCCCCTGACCACCCTTCTCCCCCTAAATTTGCTGGTATTTGAAGATACCTCGATTCAAGAATTGCAACTCGTTTTAAGGGAAGAACAGAAGAATCGAACGTGTCCCTCAACAACCCCATGTTGATGTACTCCAAAAAGGATCAGATTAAAAGAAAGTTGTTTCAACCAGATGCACAGTTAGAAGAGCCCCTTGGGCAATTTTTAAACTCTCAGCTGCTAAAGTGCAAAGTAACTTTTTCAGAGAAATGTTAGTGACGGAGTAAACTCAGAAATTCTAGGTGGAGTGTTTCTAGACCAGTTTCTAAAGAACTTAGACTAGCACCAACAGAGAGACACCAAAGACTGCACCCTTTGGTTACCTGATTCCTTCATCAGTTTGGATTCAAGATTTCTCAATCAATTACCTAACCAAAAGAACTAACAACAAGCCAATTATTGTGCTTATACGGAAGAAATGACAAGGAGGTAAATAACTAATCCAGTTTTATTTAAAACAAAACAACAAAAAATGGAAAAGGGGGGCAGCCTAGAATACAGTATATAAAGCAGAAAGATAGAGAAAAGGACCCACTTCTCTGGCGAAGTAAAGATTTTCAGCTGGCGTGGTTGATGTATCACTTTCAGCTGATGCAGTTGAATTTACCATTGTTGACAACATTTTTCCACCTTCCGTGTCAGAAGTAACTTGCCTCCACCCCATTTTTATTATACTTTTGCCTTGCTTAGTCAGCTTATACCCCTATGAAGGCACAAGAGAAGAACAGAACAATATTGCAACGCCACATGTTAATATCAATGCTTAATAGAAAGACTAATACTCTTGTCATAAAACTGGAAGCGGGATCCATTTCACTATAAGAAAACCAAAGTTAATGTGCAATTGAGTAATGCTCATTAAAGCATATAACATTAAACAAACTGCCTACTGTACAAATCTTGCATTGAAAGGAAGTCGGAGGAAAAGAAAACGAGAGCCGAATAAGGAAAGGAAAGAAAGAAAAGCTACTGATACAAATTACTTCTGCAGTGCAATAGCCTGGATGAAACACATTAGCAAAGAGATATCACTTTGCCTATCGTTGAGCTTTGTCTAGTGCAGTATAGTCAGTTTTAAATTGACTCGCTACAAGCACATTAGAAAAGAGATATGACAGAGAAGTAGGCGTGCAAGTTGGCAAATGTAGATGTTAAGGAGAAACTGCATTTGACGAAGGTCGCTATACGGAATAATACAGAACACAGCATGTATCCCCGGAATTTACCTTATGATTAGCAACATTACATGGAAGATCTACATTCAAGAAACATGTTTGAGGATAGGTTTTGTTTCTTAATTCCACCAGTACTCCATTTATGATCGGTAAGCAAGCCTCGGCAGCAAGTGTGAAGTCATTAATGTTGCTCTTACCTCTAACCCTGTACGGCCAGTACTCAATATAGTCATATACTCATATAGGAGATTAAAAATAGGTAAAGAAAACAAGAATTTACTTTTTCTCATAGTAAAAAATGAAAAAAAGAAAGGAAAAATAAAATTACAAGAGGAACTAAATACTGACCCTAACAATTTGAAATGTCCATAATTCCATAAGATTCATTAGTCATACATGGGCAGAGGAAATATTGTTCATCAAGCAAATGTAATCATCAAACCTGTATACTTACCAATCATATGATATAGAGATAGCAGGTACACCGTTAAGAAAGGCCTCACGGGCACCAGCCACCGTTCCAGAGTAAACGCTACAGTTGCAATAAAGAACTCTGTCACTATTGTTACGGGCTGAAAGAAGCAAGAAAAGTAAAACTAGCACTTTGAATTTTTAGGAACAACTGGATTCGTAAGCGACTCTTGAGAACAAAACTTAGTAGGTGTGTTTTCTAGATTTCATGAAAATGTTAGATCTTCTCAAAATTTTGGGAAAAGATTGCCTCCTTGTGATTTGAGAAGATTGCCTCCTTGTGAGGAGTTGTGTTTGGAATAAAAATCATTCTAGTTTCCTCACCCTACCATCTTTTGGAAACCTAAACCTTTTCAAAAGCAAATAGTTAGTGTAAAACTATATTGGGTTTCAACAATTAAAAGATAATCATTTCAGTTTCACTGGTCAAAGCTGGCGCAAATACACATCTTTATGTTTTATTGTGAGAATTTTGAGGCAAAATCTTAAATCAAGACAACAAATTATGTAAGGAAATAGAAAGCAGAAGATTACTAACATGTGATAACCGCAGTTGCTGCCCTGGTTTATGCCACTAATTACCTGCATGTATAAACAGTAAAACATGTAATTACTAATTACCAATCAGCAAAACCCCAGATAAGAAATATGATCAAAGGAAAGAGTGCAGAAGTCAGAAATATCTACCAGGTCAGGAATTGAAGGAAAAAGCGTTTTGGAAACACCCAAAGAAGCACAATCAGCTGGAGATCCTGCAAACAAAGTTGAGCAAGAACAAAGCTTTTTTACTTTTTAACTTTCTGGGGGGAAATGGTAGTAATGATTTTGTATAAAAATTGGAAAAAACATTCTGGGGTTTTGAAACTTCCATACCAGAAACAGCATACACTGTTGCTCCATTGATATGCACTTTGTTGGCAGCAATCGGATGGAGCCATGTGATGCAGTGACTCACTGCCGACTTCTCCCTGCAAATGCATACGAATTATGTATCAGAAAAAAAAAAAAAAAATGAAGGATTGTATTTTGAATGGGGGAAGTGAAGAGTATTTAAATGTTTAATTTTCTTCTTCTTTTTTTTTTTACGTACGAGTCGGGGGCACAGACGAGGACATTGTAGCGATGGGTGGATACGAGGACTTGGACGAGAGCGAGAATGCCAGGGCCTTCGATTCCGTCGTCGTTTGTGACCATCACGGTGGGCTTGTCGGCGGAGATGACAGTGGTGTTTTCCATTTCCTTGTTTGTCTGTATTTTGGTTTCGTTAAAGTTCGGAATTTTGGAGGAGAAGACAGAGTGAGAGGGAGGAAGAGTTAAAAATGAACTATGAAATTGTTACGGCGTCAGGCACATCATATATAAGTTCTTATTTTTTACTTTTAATTTTAGAAAAATTAATGAAAAGGGTTTGAAAATTTTGACTTTTAATGATAAGGATAAAATAAAGGGTAAAGTGAATAGTATCAAGATTGACATTTTAGTGTAAAAATGTGATTTTTCGTTAAAGTGAACAGTACCGTAGGTTTTTCGTTAAAATTCCCTTTAATTTTTATCTTTGGCAGAAAGCAAATAAAATTCCAACTTGAATATTTCAATAATGATGTTTTAAGATACTGTAATTTAAAATTCATTTGAAAGTACTTTTAAAATAACTGAAAACATTTGTAGTAAAAATATTTTTGGATTCCTCTACAATTTTTTACGTTGGGAGGAAATATTTCTTACATGCATATAGAAAAATAGATCTTTTGATATAGGCGCCTCAATTTTAAATTTTCTGGATCAAACATCCATGTCTTTTAATGATTTGATTAAACTTTTTTTTTGTCATAATTTTGGTGCTATATGCACATTATATTGTAACAAATTTCTTATAATCTAGCCTTTTGAGTACACTCTCCTCCATTAGAGATAATTGTAAAAAAAAAAAAAAAAAAAAGGTTGGTTAGGTTCAATTTATTTTCACAATAATGCTACAATTTAACAATAATTATCTACTATTGAAGATATTTTCTTTCCAAAATAGTTTAAAATATTTTTAAATCCCCCAAAATCAAATGTGCCGAAATGAGTTTTTATTTTAATACGTTAAGAGAAAATAGGATTGAGAATAGCATAAACGTACCAATACACAATGTGTACAAAATAAAACGTAACAAAATAAAAATAATGTACCAATATTAACAATATATATCAAATCAAACATACCAAAATTGCAAATAAACTTATCAATTAATGATTTTTGTAAATTCAAACGTACTCGCAGATAATATATACGTAATTTATTGTACCTAATAATAATTCGTATTGAAAAAATTACACAGAGCTTTTATGCTGATCACCAACTATTTGAAAAAGAAAAAACCATTTGGAAAAAGAAATAATATTAAATATTTGCATAAAAAAACATATCTGGAAGAAGAGAAAATATAGTTTAACTACTAAAATCTCCACTAAATAAGGAAAAGTGCATGCTGCAGATAAAAGAATAAATTCAAAATTTATTTTAATTTTAAAAAATAGAGGTGACTATTGGTCAAAGCACTTTAATCAAATTTAAAAAATGTATAGATGTTTAATCTAAATGATATAGAAAAAATGTAGGGGATTCTAATTTTCCCATAGAAAAATGACAGACCAAATGTAAACATGCGGCTATTATTTTATAATTTATTTTATGTGTGACATTCATTGGGATAATTTATAAGATAAGGAAAAATTAGTATTCGGTTTCTAGTTACTAATGTTTATTGACTGAAACCTTATTAGTTTTCAAATTTTAATCGAAATTCCGAGCATTAAATTTACATGTTAGTTACATAATATTTTTAAAATAAAAATTAATAATTGATTTAGAATTTTAATACTCACACCTTTATTAAACTCCTAACTAATTTTTAATTCAAAACATTTCCAAAATAAATAAAAAATTAGAATAAGTTTTTTTTTATCGTATATGCACCCATTCATGTTTTTTTTTTTTTTTTTTTCAATTTTTAATCTTAAAATGTACTCATTCTTAAATATACCACTTTGTTATATGTTAAATGTATCATTTATATATATATATATATATATATATAATCTATTCAATTTTTTTCTAACCATTTTAAAACTTATATGGTACATTCTTTTCTTTTCATTTGAGAATGCATTCATGTCAAGTTTAATCGAAGAAATTTATTAATATTATTAAGCCTAATATCTATTACTTTTTTTGTGTTGTTTTGAAGAATGTATGTCACATCCCGGCCCGGGGCGGATCACTTCCCGGGCCCGCTCCACCACCGTAGCACGATATTGTCCGCTTTGGGCTTACCATTCCCTCACGGTTTTGTTTTTGGGAACTCACGAGCAACTTCCCAGTGGGTCACCCATCATGGGATTGCTCTAGCCCCCTTCTCGCTTAACTTCGGAGTTCCTACGGAACCCGAAACCAGTGAGCTCCCAAAAGGCCTCGTGCTAGGTAGGGATGGGAATATACATTTAAGGATCACTCCCCTGGGCGATGTGGGATGTCATACCAAATTGTCACATCCCGGCCCGGGGCGGAATGTGACAATTTGGTATCAGAGCCAATCCCTGGCCGGAAATGTGCCGACGAGGACGTCGGGCCCCTGAGGGGGGTGGATTGTGACATCCCACATCGCCCAGGGGAGTGATCCTTAAATGTATATTCCCATCCCTATCTAGCACGAGGCCTTTTGGGAGCTCACTGGTTTCGGGTTCCGTAGGAACTCCGAAGTTAAGCGAGAAGGGGGCTAGAGCAATCCCATGATGGGTGACCCACTGGGAAGTTGCTCGTGAGTTCCCAAAAACAAAACCGTGAGGGAATGGTAAGCCCAAAGCGGACAATATCGTGCTACGGTGGTGGAGCGGGCCCGGGAAGTGATCCGCCCCGAGCCAGGATGTGACAATGTACCCATGTTTTGGTACAACAATTTTTTTGTTAATTTTGATGAATGTCCATGTTTATATATACATGGACACAATAGTATAATTTATATTTTAATATTTTTAATCCCAATATGAAAAATAAAGGGGTGTGCTATCCACACATCCCATTTTACTTCTCACATCCCTTGATAATTTATGTCCGTTGATCTTCTTCAATTTATCTGATCCGACGGCTAAAAATTAAAAAGGTGTGTGAGAAGTAAAATAAGGTGTGTGGATATCACACCCCTAAATAAATACTTCTAGATTTGTCATACACTCAAAGATTTTTTTTTTTTTTTTTTTTTTGGACCAGCTCCCCGCGTACGGCTCCTTTTTTGGGTTGTTTGATAAATTATTGTAGCTGGCCTGACTAAAGACCACTGACTGCTACTTCAAAAAAGGCTGCTTAGGGCGGCTTGTGGCAACTTGCTTCATTTTTTTTAATTGTTTTGGAAAGAATTTAACTAGTTGATTAAAAAAATAAATGAAAAAGTTAACTAGTTGATTGTATGTCTTAGTTAATTACTTTAAAATTTCTTTAATAGATTAGACTACTTGTCGAGAAATAAATAATCATGATTGAATCGAAAAAATATTATTTTTACTTATTTGCTAATCTAATGAAAATAAAGTCGGACAACTTTAAAACTATTGAAGACTTACCCTAGTTATTCTCAACATCCAATCATCTAAAGGAGTGGTGGTTGTGTGTTAAATTAAAAGATGGAATAAATTATGAAATTAGGGTATTAATATGATTAAGGATATTTTTGTTGATCGATTATTTCATATTGTTGAACAACTTAACATGGACCTTGTTTTTTATGGCTCACATTGTACTATAATATATATGGGCCCAAGGCCATAACAATTTCTTTATGAGGAATTGGCTTGTTTAAAATTGTGAGCCAGCTATTTAAGCCCAGCTTTTCCCTAAACTTCATGGGTTAAAT
Source organism: Pyrus communis (assembly GCF_041283825.1). NCBI lineage: Eukaryota > Viridiplantae > Streptophyta > Magnoliopsida > Rosales > Rosaceae > Pyrus > Pyrus communis. Next base: position 12,341,397 of record NC_142580.1, read on the forward strand.
ATGGATGACTACACAACTTTTAAGAGCGATTTTTGTTCCTAACTTTTCACAATATTTCAAATAACAATTTAACGTTTTAAAAACTAAACATATGTTACATCACTAGCGTTAAGTGATGATACTACTAAAACGATATCTTTTCACTTTCACGCATGGAGTTTTGAATCTCAAAATCGATTCTTATCAGCCAAGAAAACTTAGGGTTTGACTTGGATAAACGGGTCAATTTAATTTTAGAGATTTAGAGCTCCAAAAATGACGAATCAATGAAAATCAATTTTTAGCATTTGTCCACGTCATCAGTTAACATTTGACTTCATCACTTAATGATGGCAACCTAAATAATGTCCAATTTTCAAAACATAATGTTTTGAAAGATTGTGAATAATTTAGAATCACTTCTAGAGGTTGGGTAATTATCCATACTTCTTTTTATTTTATTTTTTGTCAAAAACTAAGCTTATGACTTGAGTCACATCTCTTGTTGAATGATATTAAGCTGCTACATGAACATGTAGAGTCTACTTGTATTAGAAAGGGTATCAACACCACTTAGCACTACTAACTGTCAAGTGGTATTCCTCTTTTTATATAAATGAAAGGTTTTAAGTTCGATTCCTGTGGTGCAAGTTTGAAAATGAATTGTTATGACATAGCTTAAGTCTCTTGTCCATTAGTGTAAATCTACAAAAAAAAAAGTGTATCAACTAGTGTCAAATTTGCGTGAATAAATAGTTTATTGCTTTCTTTCTAAGTGAGATAATAACCATATTCCTTTTAACATGTGAGATAATATGAGGAACCATAACTTATAAAGAATGATATCGTAAGATACTATGTGCCTGTTTGGATCCAAAATTACATCATCGGCCCGTGCAATCAAGGTTGTTGGGTGGGCATAGCTCCTAACTGTCGGATGAAAAGTTAATTACAGATATTCTTAATAAATTTCACGATAATTATTCTGATGTCAAGATGTTATCCATCAGAGTGATTATCTTGGAGTTTATGTTAAAATATTTTTACATCAACAAATAGACTTTTTCTCCAACATGATTATAGTTATATTTCATCTTATCATGTGGTCTACTGCTGTTAGAAGTCTAATTTCACTAATGATAGACTTGATGGGGTTCAACTTGAGGATGGATCTGTAATATTTTCACTTGGTCGGTCAAATGGGGATATGCCATGTGAGTTATATCATGCATGGGATGAGCAGGAGATAAGGATGGCATACCATGAATTATTGGAATTGTCCTCTGCTAACAAGGACTAGAAAATCCTTTTTGGCCGAGACTTGGATAGGTAACTAATCGGCCTCGACGCACTGCTGTTTATCCAAACTGAAGGTATTCTGCGGTCGGCTGATTCTACGACAACATTGCTGTTTATCCAAACTGAAGATGTTTGCCGGTTGCCTTCACAGTGCTGTTTATCCAAACTGAAGATGCGTTGTTGAAAAAGAAAAATCTCAAGGTTGTTGAGAGGTTTCGCGTAGAGCGAGAGTTTGTCCAAACTGAAGATGTGTTGGTGAAAAAGAAAAATCTCAAGGTTGTTAAGAGGTTTCACGTAGAGCGAGAGTTTAAGCAGGACATTTTGTGTGTTGAATTGGAGGAGCTTAGAATGATGCACCCCCTTCTTATTTATAGCAGTCAATCCCGTCATGGCCGAACCAGAATTATACTCGGATTAGGATTCTTTATCCTAATCCAACCAAGTCTCGGCCAATCTTTCCTCTATTAGGACTTTGAACCAAACTCTTTATCCGGCCACATTCATTTCTCCAATCTCAACATCCTCATCCCATTGAGACTCATTGTTATGCTAGGATTCGACTTTCCATCAGTCTGTCTCATACTAGGACTCGGCCAATCTTAACTGGATGGCCTACTAGAATTCGCGATAATTCTAGAACCATACTGTCGGGCCCAGAACAACCCCTTACTCGACCTACACCAATATTTTGGGCCCAAACATTGCCCCCTCGCTTATGAGGTCTTCGGCCTAAAACCATTTGGCCGTGTTTCGACCTTGAAGAAGTGAAATCAAACCCTCAACATATCTCTGGAAGACTACGAAAAGTCCCGAATATCCCATCACTCAAGTACATTTATAAAACACGATTGCACGATCTTAATTTGTTCGATGCCCTGCCACGTGGCGACTCCTAAGCCTACTTGTCTGCTAGTAATAATGACCCTTGAAACGTGCGACCACCGAAATGTCTCTTCACCATTAAATCTGTCATCACATGCAAACGTGCATCCTCAATCAGCGAGTTTTTCGATCTCTTCGCCTGGATTTTTGAATTCTAATCATGATCATAAAATCCTCCGGTAGTTTTTACCCTTCCAAAAAGAGCTACTCTTCCACCTAAACACCTATAAATACTCTGTTATCCTCTACTCAAAACTTCTACGCTTTCAGAAATCCTGAAGCAATGAACCAGGGGACATGGCTGAAGTCTCATCTCAGCAGGTTTAAAACAAATTCTCTCTGCTATATTCCTTACAATTTTTCTTTTGCCTAAAATCTTTTCGTGTGCAGCCTTCGTGGGAAGTCGAGCTCGACGCTCCCCTCTCAAGTACTCTGGGACGGCTAGACCCTCAACCACCTCAGTCGAACCTGCTGTAACTGCAACTGAGGCCAACATTTTTGTTAAACTACAAGAGCTCATTTCTCTGTCAGCCTCGCTAGCCCTAGAGCGCAAAGCCCTCGACTCTGTAGGAAAGTGTATGAACATCCTTGCATCTGAAGGTCAACTGAGCAACGAATCTATTGTTCATTTGTCGTCGGTCTTGGAGGGAACTTGAGAATATTTTACTATTTTTGAGAGGGCTCTCCAAGCAGAAGATGACCTGAAGGCTGCAATGGTTGTTCAAGAAGCACTTTGACCGGAGCTTGAGGTAATAAAAACTCAAAAGAAACAGTTGATCGAACTTAACCATCAAATTGTAGAACTTCAATACCAGAGATCAGGCGTTGCTTCCAACCTCGAGAAGAATTTCGAGTCGAAAAAAGTTAAGTTGACAAAGTTTGCAGCTGGTGCGAGGTGAATCGAACAAATGAAACTTGACAAGAAGACGCGACAGGCCGAGGTTACAATGGGTGAAGTAAGATGGCTAGAATTAAAAACCTCTCTTGAGGCCTTCATTCTTTCGACCCCTTAGGATTTTGGCCTTAGGAATCTTTTGTAACTTTACTTGTACGCCCTTTTCAAGATTAATGAAATGATCTTTTATTCTTGCATTTCATAAGTGACTGGGTAGTATTTCTTTAAAAATTTTCCGTTGATCGGCAATTTGTGAATCAAACCAGTCCGACCCTTGAGGTGGTATGCCCGTCACGACAACAGTAATATGTGCCTGTGATAAGCCTTCTGGCCCTGGGTTCTAGGTGGTAGGGTTAGCGATTGATTTTCCCATGGCTGTTTTCTTCTTTACTGACCGTGTTTCAACAGGCATGAACTTCGTAGTTTTAGCACAAGGGTCCCACCGGGCGTGCCAAAATGTTGACCCTAAAAACTACCAAGCCTACGTGGCGCGTAGGCCAAGTAATTAATAAGCTATCTACGTCATTCGGTTGTGTGCGGGGCGTGCTAACTCGTCGGCCAAGCTCGGTCGAGGAGTAAAATTTGGATGTTACTTTGAACGCGTTATTGACTTCCTGATCTTGCAACTGCGGCCGAGGAAGGAACACGTCTTGGCCTTCGGGTTTTCAAGCCTGAAGACAAGGCTGCTAGTTCTACGAAGTTCAAGGATTGTCGACATCGGGTTTAATCACGGTGATTATATTCATAAGAGTATAAGCACGCCGAACTAGTACCAAGCTATACGGACACAAATACTCAAAAGAGATGTATGCATGTGGTTCGGCCGTCAGAATGCCGAACTCTAAAACTTACTTATGAATATCCAATCATAAACAACTCAGCGTTTAATGTGCCGATGCCAATAACTCTGTAACACTTCACTTCGCCGAGAAGGCTAATGAGATGATCTCTGCCAACAAGGAATTGAAAATTCTTTTTGGCCAAGACTTGGATAGGTAACCAGTCAGCCTCGACCTAGTGCTGTTTATCCAAACTGAAGGTACTCCGCGGTTGGCTGATTCTACAGCAACAGTGTTGTTTATCCAAACTGAAGATGTTCGCCAGTTGCTTTCACAGTGCTATTTATCCAAACTGAAGATGCGTTGGCGAAAAAGAAAAATCTTAAGGTTGTTGAGAGGTTTCGCGTAGAGCGAGATTTTGCGCAGGGCAGTTTGTGTGTTGAATTGGAAGGGCTTATAATGATACATCCCCTTTTTATTTATAGCAGCTAATCTCGTCATGGCCGAACCAGAACTATACTCAGATTAGGATTCTTTATCCTAATCCAACAAAGTCTCGGCCAATCCTTCCTCCATTAGGACTTTAAACCAAACTCTTTATCCGGCCACATTAATTTCTCAAATCTCAGCACCCTCATCCCATTGAGACTCCTTGTTATGCTAGGATTCGATTTTCCATCAGTCCGTCTTATACTAGGACTCGACCAATCTGGGCCCACTAGAATTTGTGATAATTCTAGAACCATACTGCCGGGCTGAGAACAACTCCTAACTCGGCCCACACCAATATTTTGGGCCTAAGCACCTACATTTCCAACGCCACCTAATGTGAAGAATGTTGGCTGCAAGTGCTTGTTCGTAATGAGAAGAATAAAAGAGTGCATTACAAAGCACACCTAATGGCGCAAGACTTATCTTAATGCCTTGGAATTGACTACGAAGAGAGTTATTCCCTTGTAATAGACATCATAATGTTCCGCTACCTTTTCAGTTTAGCGGCTTCCGAAAGAATGAATATGCAGCTCGTGGACGTGGCCATAAAATATCTTTGTAGAGACCTAGATACATATATCTATATGAAAATTCCTGAATGACTTGCAATACTAGTTCAAATAGTTCCCGACTATATAACACTCTATACCAGATCAAGACGTTCACTTTACGGACTAAAGTAATACGGATAGATGTGGTACAACGGCCTTAGCGAATACAATCTGGGATATGTGATTAACAAGTTATGCCATTTCCTGTTCATTAAGAAGCCATATTTCAGATTTGCAATTTTTACAATCTATGTTGATGACATGAATCTTATTTGGACTTCAGAGGAGCTTGAGAAAATTGCCTTGCACCTAAAGTCAGAATTTGATATGAAAGATCTTGGAAAAAATTGATACTTCCTTGGCCTGGAGATAGAGCATTGTTCAAATGGTATTCTGGTTCACCAATTGAACTACATCCATAACATGTTACGCCCCTTTAACGAGGATAAAGTGAAGCCTTCGAGTATTCCCATGGTCGTCTGAACTCTGGATGTAAAACAAGATCGATTTCATTCTAAAGATAAGGATGAAGAGGTTTTGGAATTGAAGTTCCTTACCTAAGTGCAATCGTTACTTTATTGTACTTGACTCAATGCACTAGATCAGACATCTCATTCCTTGTGAATCTTTTGGCAAGATATAACAATGCGATTACAAGCAGACACTGGACAAGTGTTACCTTAAAGGTACAATGGATGTGGGCTTATTCTATCCTACACATTTTCGAGCGGATCCAATCGCCATAATCCTTAGAATGATGTTTACCTTGTTGGTTATGCTGACGCTAGTTAAACATCTAAACTGCACAAGGCGTGGTCTCATTATGTCTTTATCGTTAGAGATACTGCAATATCTTGGAGATGAACCAAACAAGAGTTGGTTGTTGCATCTTCAAATCACGCTAAGATTCTAGCTCTACACGAAGCATCGCCTAAATGCTTCTAGTTGAGGGGCATGATTGATCACGTAAACCTCATGTGGATTTTTTTCCATTGCTGATGTTCCAACAACGATTCATAAAGATAACTTAGAGTCTTTGTATTACTTGTAAGTCAAGAAAACTCATCATGATTAATATAAATAAAGATACAAAATCAAGAGATGAACACACAATTTCTCATGCACTTGAGCACTTCTCTCTCTCATTCCCTCTCTTTCACCCACTTTTATAATTAGTTTCACAATATCAAACAATTTATTTTTATATTTTTTATTTTCTTCTTTATGGGACTTGAACAAACAGTAAGAAATTGTTTGTTGGCACTTCGCAGTGTAAAATAAAATACGCATGAGTTTGGTAATTGGTCATGCATGTTAGGCACCTGTCAGCTCTCTGGATAACATTGAAGACATATATACTGGGAGATATAGTTCTATTCATACTCTTATTTTTACCTCTCATATATTTTTAATAATTTTTAACTATTATTTTTTTAATTCAATTAATCTCACGATTAAAAAAAAAGAAAAAAAAACGATAAAAATAGAAGTATAGATAGCATCGAGGTTCCTATCTTTTCTAACCAAATTTTCATGGACTGTTTTCAACACTGCGGGTCTTGGGGAGTGGAGCAGGATATCTAATATATCTAGTACCAAGAAGGGTCAAGAGGTTTCTATTTTAGTTACTTAAAATTTGGAACAAGTTTGCAGATATTTTGTTACATTTGATCTCGAAATATTTATCAAATTCACTAAAGTAGGAAAAAAAAAAAACAAATTTCTCAAAATACTGAACTCGAGTCCAAATATATGAAAATGCAAATCGAATATGGAAAAGCAGAAATCAAAGATTGTGTGGATATTTAAATGCATGCAAAGTAGATTTGGGTTTGGATTGCGTTTAGAATTTTCTAGTATATATCGTGTATTATATGCTGAAATTCATATTTATTCGGTACATACAATACACCAGAGTATATATAGTGGAGTTTTCGTTGCGTCCAAATCTACCTGACAATTTGTTTTAGTTGCTATAGATCATAGTGCAGTTGGCCGGTGGAAATTGGATATATTCCAAGCCATAAGATGTGGCTCCAATTTATTTTTTCTGGTTTGTGTTGTGGGATATTTGGACCATTTGGTTCCAGTTCGTCCTGCAATGTTCAAATGGAGGGGACCGGCCGAATGGAAAAACCCAAAAATATGTAAACCAAAATATTTTAGGCCTTCCCGTCCTCATAATTTTATATGCTTCTTTTTCATTTATTCATGTTTATATAATGAGGGAAGAAAAAAACTTATATAGCACCAAGTACACCGCGGAATGATCCTTTTTGTTAATAAAATAAGGATATGCATGTGTACATCTTTATTTCATTAGAATGGATGTCATCGTAATGATGTATATGTGTCATATAAGTTATTTTTCATGGCGAGGGACCACAGAATATCAACACAAGAACAATTTTAAGCCATAGATTTTTGCTAGCATATTCTCAAAAGGGTAATACAAGGGAAACCAACTATTAGACTAAATTTGTAAACCATATGACGTAATTGTTGATTATTGAATTATTACTTATATATTAATTAATATGTTTATCTTCTATTAGTGACACATCACAGATTGTCTAATGGAAAACTAAGAAGGGTTTGACAACTAGCATGACCTATATCGTCCCTATCCAAATATCAAATTTAACGTGAACTTTAGTAATATATATTGATAAAATAAATTAATAAATAATAAGATCATATCAGTACCATAATGCAGACTCGATCGATTGAAAAAACCACAAATTAGCGTATAACCCTAACACAAAAAGCTCAAATATTAGGTTAAGTCTCTAGTAATACACAATCTCCTAACTCAGATTTCACTTTTCGATTTCATATTGAAAATAATTTGAGCTTTTTATTTGTACAAACATATTAGACTAGGAGTAAACATACTACTCTAACCAACTTAGCTAAACTAATTTAGGAGAGTATGCATAATTTCTGAGTTGAAAAATTCACAATCTACCAAACGATAATAATATGAAAACCCAAATTCCAAATTCATTGACAGGCTAAAACACCAAAACCAAATATGATTACAAGTTTACAACGCAAAAGCAAAGCCATAATTAAACCTAACTTATAGCCTTGAACTTGGTTGAACATGTAGTATGCCTCTTTAGTCCCTGCTCTCTTGCCGGCAGCAGCTCATGCATGGCATGTATACTCAATTACATGCAAGTTGTGGTTAGGTTTTAGTTTAGACATATTTGTTGCGAACTAGCTACTGCTAGATGGTATCACGCACCTAACAGATTGGGCATTGCATGGGGACCAATATTCAGTGCAGGCTTTCACACAAAAGTAGACGCATCGACTTTTGATCATAAGTCACAGGCTATGCAATCTATTCATTTTGAGATTTTCTACGTGCTTCTCGAGAATGGAATTTAATTGTTAAACTTTTAATTCGATATTAAATTAGATACGTATTGTGTGGTTTAGCAAACTCTTCTTAATATAAAATATATCATTGTACTAAAAAAGGAAAAAGATACAAAAATAAAGATATAACTGTAAGATCTCACATCGACCAACGGAGAGGAGGTGATGTGCTTTATATGTACATGCTCCTCTCTCTATAGCACGAGGCTTTTTGGGATCTCACTGGCTTCGAGTTCCATCGGAACACCGAAGTTAAGCAAGTTTGGACTAGAGCAATCTCAGGATGGGTGACCCATTGGGAAGTTGCTCATGAGTTCCCAGAAACAAAACCGTGAGTGCGTGGTCGGAGCCCAAAGCGGATAATATCGTGCTATGGCGGAGTTGAGCTTGGGATGTGCCACCCTGCCGTTTGGTACTGATGTGCCAGCGAGGAAGCCGGGTTCCCCTTAAGTGGGGTGGATTGTAAGATTCCACATCGACCAACGGAGAGGGGGTGATGTGCCTTATATGTACATGCTCCCCTTCCTATAACACGAGGCCTTACATGTATATGCTCCCTTCCCTATTGCAAGAGGTCTTTTGAGAACTCACTGGCTTCCGGTTCCATCGGAACTCTGAAGTTAAGCGAGTTTGGGTTAGAGCAATCCCAAGATGGGTGACCCACTAAGAAGTTACTCGTGAGTTCCTAGAAACAAAACCGTGAGGGCATGGTCGGGGTCCAAAACGGACAATATCGTGCTACGACGGAATCGAGCCTAGGATGTGACAATAACAGTTGAAAAGTCCAAAATATTTATATTCCACAGAAACAAATTTTTTTTTACTTAGTTGTTAATTTGATTCATTTAGAGCATCATCAATATGTTATTTGCACCTTCTATAATATCATAATTTTTTTATCTTCACAAAACTTTAGTTTGTACAGCTGCCCCCAGTGGGCTTTAGCTGTCTCTGTCGGTGGTTCGAACCTATTCAAATTTAACAACCAAGATGATGGACAAGTTGGAAAGAGCTCCACAATTAACCGTATATAGAATCCATATCCTTACAAAAGAAAAGGAAAATAAATACAACATGATTACACTAAAGATACAACAACTTCAAGAGATAAGAGAGGCGACAGTTTTTTCTTACCATGCCTAACCTTTGATTTCCAAGTCGAGCCTAATATACATGGCCTGTTTGACAATACTTTTGTAAGAAACACTTTTGTTTATAAGTGTTTTTTCATAAGCGGTATTAAAATTACAACAAAATCATTATGAGAAATCAACATGATTTCTAATGGCATATTTATGTAAGGGTAATCGGAATAAGGAAAGAGAATTGAATTCCGATTACGGAGTTTTTCGGTGTTTACTAAATATTAAGGAATCAAAAAAGTGGTGGAGCCCACACGAAACAAGGAATTCAATTCCTGAAATTGGAGGAACGAGATTCCCTAGTTTTGTGAGGTATTTGAATTCCCTAAGGGTAAGGGAATCGGGAATGGGTCTTTTATTCCTATTATGCCCTCACTTGTTTCTTATTATCCCAACATTGCCCTTCATTTGACACTCATTATGTCATTTTTAATAGATAAAAAAAAACCTATTTATATATTTTTATATAGATAATTTTATTATGTAAGTTTAATTAAGAATTTAATAGAATTAATTAGTATGAAAATAATTTATTTATGTAAGGGCAATTTAGTCATCAACTTAGTTTTCATTCCGATTGAAGTGAATTAGTAAACAACTTATATGGACTCAACATCATTCTTGCTATCTTTTAATAAATAAATAAAACCTATTTATATATGCTTATATAGATGAATTTTATTATATAAATTTAATTAAGAATTTAATTTAATTAATTAGTATGAAAATAATTTATTTATGTAAGGGCAATATAGTAATCAACCTAGTTTTCATTCCGATTGAAGTGAATTAGTAAACAACTTATATGGACTCACCATCATTCTTACTCCGATTCTAGACAGTTTTAGTAAACAACTTCAACAGGAATTTCATTTTGATTCCACCTCATTTCAATTCCTCTTCAATACAATTCTCTCTCAATTCAATTCCTCTCAATTTGATTATGGATTAGTAAATACGCCATAAATGTACTTTAACTCACAGACATTTTTATTATTCTTAAATATTGTCAAGTAAAACAACAATCAAATAGAACAAGCTACTATCTGGACAAGAAAAAAGAAGAAAGCATAGTTTGAAGTTTCATGTAGGCCCATAGTAGAGTCCTCACCACACCACCATCTTCCAACTACGAAGTCTTCACAAGATTTTCGTGATTTAAATGTAAAATTTTACCCCAAATGAAAAGGTTCCACTGTCTCATTTGTACCACAAAATCATAAAATATCACATTTACATAATTATGAATTAAATGTATAAATAATAATGCTAGAAAAACCACATAAATATACCATATTAGTGTATTTACGTGATGTGATAAGTGATTTATATAATTAACAGAGTGCATTTTTATTCACCACTCTCAAATAGTGATAAGGCTCACCTATATGTATCATTGTTAGATGAACTTTAATTTGAAGATTTATGTCTATTTACTACATGAATTTTGAAATTCAAACTCATCCGACGGTGATAAATTGGGTGACGAGCATACACCATAATTTACAGTGGTGAACGAAAATACTTCCAAATTAATATTTAATCAGATAAATCATTAAGTGCCGTGGAGACCACATTTTCTACTCAATTCATCATAATCTTCATCCCGTCTAGAATACAAAATACTCTTATTTATAAAAACTCCAACCCCAGAGTATTTTGTATTTTAGAGGGGATGAAGATTATGATGAACTGAGTTGAAAATTGAGTACAGTTTGCCAGAGTTTTCTCATTCTTGTTCTTGTTCTATCAACGCGAACATTCCAACTGAATTAGCGAGGTATAGACACCTCGACATCATTAGCCATTCTCGCATAAAGAATTAACAACGTTCGTGTGTTAAATTTCTTGACATTCTTGGTGAGTCAACAAGAGGTTTAGGACTTGTGAGATTCGGTATTGTCCTTGACAATCAACAAATCTGCAAGGAAAAGTTATGAAGTTCGTGTGTTTTTGTTTTAATATCCATTCTTCATTGAAGATTAGTATCCGGATTTATTAATCAATCTATTTACGTTTTGCTCGTTGCATCAGCTAGTATCAGAGTGTCAGCTCGATCCAAGAGTGACGCTATATCAAGAAAAGAAACACCAACATGTCGCAACTCTCAATAAATGGAGGTTTTTCAATCTAAATCTTCCTCCAGTATTTGATCATTGTTGTGTGAGAGATGTGAAATCTATGATGCAATTCCAAGTTGATGTGACCTTGGAAAAGGTGAAGGCTACAATTTCAAGTTTTTCTATGAAAATATGGAATTCGAGTCCCATGGCTTGTTTCACACGTTGGATAGTTCTGAAGTTGTCGATTTGATTGGGGTTGAAAGTTTCAAATTTTATTATTCCAAGCATTTGGTTGATATTGTAAGCAAGATGAAGACAAATATGAAGAAATTATGCATTGCAAGATTGACTATGTAGCGTGAGCTTCGCGGTTCAAGGATATTCAGGATTTTTGAATAGGATAATGCTAGGTAGATTAAATATTTAAATTAAATGATGTGTCACTAATAGAAATAAGCACATTAATCAACGCTTAAGTAATAATTCAATCATCAACTTCCATGTCATTTGGTTTACAAGATCTAGTTTACAAATTTAGTCTCCCTAGCATTACCCTTCTGAATATTTGTTTGATTGGAGCGGAAAACCTTAGTTTTAACGAGGACAATGGAAGTTGAAACATTATTCTTGGAAGATTTCACCAGTGAGAAAGGTGCAGGATGACTCAATCTTTATTTAATGTAATAAATATATGTTAGTGCGGTAGAGTAATTGGGGTTAACTTAATGAGTTAATGAAACTCTAGTAGTGATGCACGTATTATTTTTGGCATTCTTGGTGAATCAACAAGAGGTTTAAGACTTGTGAAATTCGATATTGTCTTTGACGATTAGCGAATTCACAATAAAAGTTACAAAGTTTGTGTGTTTTTTATTTAACTTCCACTCATCATTCGAGAATCGGTGTTCGAACTTATTAATCATCCAACTCGTGTTTTGTCCACTGCATCAGAGACTTTCACACACTATTTATCTCTTCTTGTACACTTTTATTTGTTTTTGGCCAAAAAGGTTATTTAAAAACAAAATTGACACTTATTAACGCAGGTAAAATCAATACATAATGATGAAGCTCAACTTTATAGTGTGTCAATTTTGTGGTGAGCAAATACTCACCATATCTTCTCGCTGCATTAAGTATTAACTATCGTTGGATGAGTATTAGTTTTGAGATTTGTGTAGCACATAGATTAAATCACACTCATCAAAACAATACATATACTTTCAGTTTTGTATGTCCAAATAGTTTCATTGATTTCTAGTGTTTACATTTAATAAAAAAAGGGTGTGTCTTCAACAATATGTAACATTCCCCCCGAAATTAGTGGATAACCGTAGCTTACAATCAGTTGTCCCCTAAAAAAAAAAAGTAATAATATGTAACATTCAGTGCTATAGATTTTAGCGGTTAGATTTAAATTTCATAAACATCTTTTATTTTCAATCTCAGCCATTCATTTTTCATACCATTTAAAACTACCTATTATTAAAGAAAAAAAAGAGACAAAAATAAATAGAGGTAAGCAAAATAAGAATGTGTTGACATCGCTTCCATAACAAATGTTAAAAAAATAGATTAATTTGTAGTTACACCCTAAAAAACTCAATTTTAATCTCACTTTACTCTTTGTAACTTAAAAGTTGTGACTTTACTTTATTAGACACAAGGTTCGCTTCACCTTATTGCCTAGAACCCGATTTAAACTCATTTTGCTCTAAAACTTGAAAGTAAAGTCGTCTTTATAAAACTCAAAATTCACTTCACTGTGTCTTAGATCTGTTAATTTCTTATGTGAGTTTGAATTGGGTTTGCCAAGTTAATCAATTTATTTTTTAATTTTTTTCATCTCTTCAATTTTTGTTAAACTTAATATTATCTGATTATTGAATGTTAACACATAATAAAGATTTGTAATCAAATTTATTACACATATGACATAGTTTTATTGGATGTTGGGTCTCACATTTGTTTTAGAAGATGACCTATAAATTTCAAAGGGAGAAGAGAATCCCATGAGTCAAAGTGGAACAAAATTTTGACTTTTAAAAAGTAAAGTAATAAATTTTATGTTACAGGAACAAAATGATATTAAAATAAAGTCTAAAAACGTTGCAAAAATAAGCCTAAATATATATAAACAAAAGGTTGTGGAGCTTGGTTGGTTGGTCCATGTCCAGCGCGTATTTGGTTTTAAAAGTTTTAACAGCAGCTCGTGAAGAGAGAGAGGGAGGGAGGTGAAAGCGATGGGGATTTGTTTTCTTTTGTCAGGTTTTGTTTTTATTTCTGGTGTATTTGCTCACCGTCTTTTTAAGTGTTGTTTACTTATTCTTATGAAATAAGTTTAAATTTTAAAATTTATGTTTATTCTCTGCATAAATTTTAAATTTTAAAATTATTTAACAGAAATAAATAAGATAATAAACATCCCTCTTCATTTGAGTCGGTGACACAAACATTACCCTTCTTTGGAAGTCGAATTGAATGGTGAAAATATTTGCCTTGTTGTTTGTGGAGGGTAGGGGTGCAATTTGAGCGGATTAGAAGGTCAACCCAATTCTAACCTAACTTTTATAATTCGGGCTCAGGTTCAGGTTGGGTTGCATTTGGGCTCGGGTTTACTTGGGTTGAGTTCGGATTGTTCAACTTTTTCAAGTTTAATCTTGTAACAACTTAGTTTCTAAGAATTCCTAAAAAAATTAAGCCAAGTAGCATCAAAGCTAGGTAACTTTAATTTCATAAATCAATCTACTATAAAGTTTTAGGATTTAAAGACTGCGAATATGGGGTGATTAATCAAATCATCTTATTCCCTAAAAGCTTAAGAAATTATAACGGGTGATTTATTAAAAAATATTAGAAGGGGCATTGGTTTTGGACTTGGCTCATTGGGTTTAGTATGAGCATTAATTGATATGGGCTTCAATTTCGTTAAATTGAGTTTGGTTAGTTGGGTTGGATTGGATTGGAGATGGACGAGCAAATGATAAATCCAACTCAACCCAATCAATGAACGGGTTGAAATTGGGTTGAGTTCGGACGTGTTATAACTAAAAAAGACCTACTTATTTGGGTTTAGAGTTGAATTAAATATGGACGGATTCGGATTGGTCTGACCCAAATTGCACCCTAATGAAGGCTAGTTGCCGTTGGCGATTATCTTTGTCCTCCTGATGGACTCTCCAAGGCTCTTTGCTTTCCTCTTTTTCCCTCCACAATAAACAACAACAATTATTCCAATTTCTTTCCTCCATCTTTTTATTATTAATATTCATCACCATTTCAGTCTCCATTAGCATTGGATGACTCTTCTTCTTCTCCTCCCTCTCTCTGTCTCTCTCAGTCTCTATATATATATATATATGTATGTATGTATGTATGTATGTATGTATACCTGTGACTCTGTATTGATTGAGATAACAAGAAACATTTGATATGCATGGTGTGAAGAAGTAATTTAACATAGAGAAATTAATACCTAAAAGTAGAAAAAAAGGAATGAATAGTGCTACTGCTTCTGAAGAGGATTTCTCTGAGTTTGTAGAGGTTGATCCTACTGGAAGATATGGAAGAGTAAGCTCCTGTTCTCATTTCCTCTCATTTATTTTCATTTTTCGTTTAGAATTTAGAATTTTGTTACTTGGGTACGTTTAGAGTTTAGTTTTTGACTCCAAGTTTGCTGCTTTTTCTGCAGTACAATGAAGTTCTAGGCAAAGGAGCTTCAAAAACAGTGTATGGTTTCAATACCCTTTTCATATTACTGCACAACTTTGAATTTTTATGTGGTTTAATCAAAACCCTTTTCAGATTAATGCCCAACTTGAGTTTTTATGTGGTTTAATCTGAAAGCCTTCTCAATATATTTCCCAAATTTGAATTTTTATGTGGTTAAACTCAAAACCCTTTTCATTTTAATGCCCAGGTTTGAATTTTTATGCAGAAATATGTTTTTCTGTTCATGTTTATGTGTTGGTTTTTGCAGTTATAGGGCCTTTGATGAGTATGAAGGGATTGAAGTGGCATGGAATCAAGTAAAGCTTTATGATTTTCTGAGAAACCCTGAGGATCTCGAGAGGCTATACCGCGAAATTCATCTGCTCAAAACCTTGAAACACAGCAATATCATGAAATTTTACTCTTCCTGGGTTGATACTGCCAAAAGAAACATTAACTTTGTTACTGAGATGTTTACTTCTGGTACTCTCAGACAGTAAGTTTCAATTTTAACCTTTTTTTTTGTCTGAGTATATAAATTTTTTGTTGATTATTCCATGTGGGGTAATTTTTTTGGATTGTTTTTGTGTGTAGGTATAGGTTAAAACACAAGAGAGTTAACATAAGAGCAGTGAAGCATTGGTGTAAGCAGATTTTGAAAGGGCTTCTCTATCTTCACAGCCATGACCCTCCTGTGATTCACAGAGATCTCAAGTGTGACAACATTTTCATCAATGGGAACCAAGGTGAGGTCAAGATTGGTGATCTTGGCCTCGCTGCTGTCCTCCGTAAATCCCACGCTGATCGTTGTGTTGGTAAGTTATTTCTATTTGGCTTAAAGTATTTTCAGTGATTAGAATATATAGAATTGCTTGACAATTTGAGGTGGTTGGTAGTTTTTACACTTTCAGATCAACTCATCTTTGTTTTGTTTCTCTCTTTTTCTTTGCTTTCTTTCCCCTTGCTCAGGAACACCGGAGTTCATGGCTCCAGAGGTTTACGAAGAGGAATACAATGAGTTAGTTGACATTTATTCTCTTGGGATGTGCATCTTGGAGATGGTTACCTTTGAATATCCATACAGTGAATGCACTCATCCTGCTCAAATCTATAAGAAAGTTATCACTGTAGGAACTCAAAACTCTCAAGTTACTTTTCCAGATTGGTTTTTGTTTCTTTCAAGTGATTTATGTATTTAATTTTCGATATAGGGGAAAAAACCAGAAGCCCTATTCAAAGTAAAGGATCCTGAGGTGCGGTGTTTTGTTGAGAAATGCTTGGTGACCGTGTCTCGTAGGCTTTCTGCTAGGGAGCTTTTGAGAGATCCTTTTCTCCAGGTTGATGAGTACGGATACGATTTAAGGCCAATAGAGTATCAAAGGGATATGTATGAAATAGGGCCTCTCTTAAGGCAACCTCACTCTGCACTTCACCAAAGTAACAGCTCTTTGAGCAACGGGTATGGAAATTATCTTGGTTACGAAACTGAAAATGATTTGGATTACAATCCGGTTGATTACAGATTGAGCGAAATTGATCTCTTAGCTTGTCAAGAGGACGAGCATTTGGGAGATGTTGACCTCACAATCAAAGGGAGGCGGAGAGAAGACGATGGCATCTTTTTAAGGCTCAGAATTGCAGATAAAGAAGGTGAAAGTTTCAGTCTAACTTCTCAAGTATTCTAAATATCATCTCTGTGGTTTGCTGTAAATTTTGAAATGAAACTAAAGGTTCCTTTTCTCTGCAGGCCGCATCCGAAACATCTACTTCCCTTTTGATACTGAGAATGACACGGCATTGAGTGTTGCTAGAGAGATGGTTTCTGAGCTTGATATCACAGACCAAGATGTTACAAAAATAGCAGAGATGATTGATGGTGAAATTGCTAGCTTGGTACCGGAATGGATTGGGGGACATGGCATGGAAGAAATTCCCCATTGGAATAATGCAAGTTTTTGCCAAAATTGTGCTTCATATGGTTCCATTTTGGATTATGCATCATCAGATATTCCAGGCGTCAATCACCTCCAAGTTCTTCAGTGCTCAAAACACGGATCAGCTGCTGTCCATGGACGTTTCGAAGAAATCACCTACCAAGTTGAAGGCTCAGAGCAAAGTCTTACAGAAGGTGCACCTAGAACATCAAACCATTCTGATGGCTTGCACTATGCCGATATCTGGGCTCAAAGAGAAGGACCGGAATTAAGCTCACAAGGTTCAGGAGATTCGAGAGACACCCAATGCGATGAAAATCATGAAACATTGGATGCAACAAACTTTGGAAAGGAAGAGAGAATCATAACCATGGACAATCAGAGCAGCTCGAAAGCAAGAAATTCTATCTCAGAGAAACTTTCAGCCACTAATGATCCGTTAGATGATTATGAGAATGAGCTTCGTCAAGAACTAAGATGGCTCAAAGCAACGTATCAAATGCAGTTGAGGGAGATTAGGGATCAACAGCTTGGAGCTAAACCGAAAGCTTCAAGCCTAAGTCCAAATTCAGACCACTCAGAACACAGGGAAACAAATGGAGCTTCAATCTCCTTGGCATCGCCCCAGCGGACCAAAGAAAACAAAAAACCTTCCTTGAAACCGTTTTGCTCCGGGAAGCATTTTACATATTTTCCAGTGGATGCCGAAAAGAAACATTTAGCAAACCCTGGTGCCCAAAATCATGAGGCATTTGATGGGGCTTATAGTCCTGAACAAATCGTCACTGCAAAGAGTTTCTACGCTAGTGCGTTGCTTCCGCACTCTCTTCACCGTGCAACTTCTCTACCGGTTGATGCTACAGATGTTTAAGCCCTGCCAACTTCTCTAATTCTGTCACCAGGTTCACACCACAACCTCAAATAATGCCAGCAGCTGTCTCTTTTCGCCGATACGAAAAAACGCGTTGTGATTGATATTATTTGTACAAGCGGAGATGTAATTTACAGCTTGTAGGTTTTGTTCTCAGACGGAAACAATTCTCAGATAAAAAAATAATAAAAAAAGTTGAATTTATGTACATTACTCTCTAACATGAAAGTAACAAAGCTAGATTCCATGAATTTCTGTCTCATGTCTCTCAGAAGGAAGGAGATAAAGAGTTAAAGGAGGAGGATTCTGTGATTTATGATGACTGCAGATGGCAGTGCATCAGTGATGGTGTGTGTTATAATGACTTGCCAGCCAAAATTATTCTTTCCATGATGTATTTGCATATGTGATGGGAGTAAACTACTTGAGACATTTCTTTCTGGTCTATAGAATGCCTTTAAAATGAATATGCCTCGTAACATGCAAGTTCTTCTCGTCAATAAGGCAAGCTTCCTAATAATTATTCCTAATACTTACTCCAAGTACCCACAAGAGCTTAAGCTATTTGGGGAGGTGTCAACAATGTATATAGATCACAAGGGCTTGAACCGTCTGAGAATGTACCAACAACGTATACAGATCACAAAAGCTTAAAACTTAAGGGAATGGTCCGGCAATGTAAATAGTTTACGTAGCACCTTGACAAATTGTAATCTGCTTCTCACTCATTATGATGGCATTGGATTACAAAAGCTTAAGCCGTTTGAGAATGAGTTAGCAATGTATATATAACTTAGAATACTAGGTCAGTGTACCAACAGGCAACAACTACAATTTGGTGTGTTATTCATGATCTACTTCCTTTTTCTCAACCCAACCTCCCTTTTCTTTTTCTTCTTTACATAAGGTAAAAGCTCCTAAAAAATACCACTTTGGGCGGCTTTGGGGGATTTGGATCCCATCCGGATCCAAATTGTGGGGATCCTAGGGAATATCTTAGCCAATTATCATGTATCATGCAGTCAGAAATCATTTGATTTTTTTATTTAAAATTAAATACAAATAGTACTTGGTGAAAATTGTCTATAAGATATACGATGAATGGCTAAGATGCCCTAGGATCCCCATAAAGTGGATCCAGAGAGTATCCTCTCCCGGCTTTGGGATGGTTGGTGGTTTTACAGAACAAAAGTAGAATGGTCCAGCTGAGAGTCTACCATAGCTCGACTGGTTTAAATACCATGGACGTCACTGCAGTGCCATGTGAATTTTGGCCTCACCAAGTTGTCAACTTCTACTATGATAATTGAGAACGAGGATTTCCTTCGAATCGGGTATCACTACACCAAATGATTATTGGTTGTAAGTATATTCAAGACTATTTCAAAGTTACGTTGATGTTGAATATAAAAAATAATAACAACTTTCTATGTGCGATTCTAGTATTCAGTGGCGGATGTACACTAGGTTAGGACAAGTGAAAGCTATTGCCCATTGATAGGTGCATTATTTATCACATTTTCATATCATTTATCCCAATGTCTTGTTAAGGAATTGATTATGAAAGAGCCTTATTACTTTCCTTTTCTCAGTTTCAGCTAATCTGCGCATGCCGGATGTTTTTGGTGATAGTTCGACTTTCAGGAGGAGTTTTGATGCAAGGCCAATTGGAGAAGAAAGCTAAGAGGCTGAATATCGTTGTGTCCAAATTCATAATTTTCCATGAAGCCAAACGTTCCAGTTTTCAAAGTTAATCCCACAGAAGTAGTTTTCCCGTAAGAACTGCGCAGCTGTAAGAGAATGAAGATTTGGAGACTTTCCCAACTTTTTCTAGTGGCATGCAAGATATGCTTGGAAAGATAAGAGATAAAGCTACGTTTCCCATATTTTTACAGAATTTTTCAGAAGATAAATCGACCCCAAAACGGACGTGCAAGACAGAAGACGTGTTTCCCAAGTCAAGAAGGATTCTTTCCTAGTTTGTGTCATTAATTATTTAGGAGTTTGTTTTCTTTTAGGATAGTTTTTATCAGACTTTTGAGGGTTTTACTAGAATAAATAGAGGGCCTTAGGCTATCTAAAGGTAGAACGAGATTACAGAGGAATCTTCGAAAGTGAAGGAGAAAAGCTTAGTGTGCTCTTACCATTCTTTTCTGGGTTTTATCTTTTCCATGACTTCTTTTGTGATTTTTATTATGACTATGTGTAACTAAACTACTTTTCTAAGGTTTATGATGAAGTCATGACATGATTATTCCCGAAGTATCTTGTTGATTATTATCTGATTACATGCCATGTTTAGTTCTTAATCCTTGTGCTTAATTTATTCTAGTTTCGAATGTTCTTGTGACTGGCCATCATTGTGAACTTGTTTCTAGATAATTAGGAAAACTAATGAAAATGACTTGAAAAAAGATGACCAATCAATTAGGTTTATTGGAACTAAGATTAAGAAGAGTAGACAAACTAGTGAGGATGACCAATATCAAACTAGTCCTACTTGGTTGATATAATTCTTCAGTGCATAATGGGTTTTTATGTGTTTAACTGTATGCCTAACCAATAAGATATAGTTGTCACATATAGACACACGAGTTGATGTCTGACCACAGATTAATTCATACCTTAGAAAGAACAACCTTAAATATTGGCATGGTAATTGGATAGTAATCGGCTTGAAGAAAAGGGAATATGATTGTTATTGGTGGATTGATGACCTTAGGCTTTCATCACATTAATTCCTTTTAGACTATCATTCGTTGTGTGTTTTTGTTATTCACATTCCTGGTTTAATTTTAAGTTGAAGTTCTAATTATTTTTCGTAATCAATTAGTTGAATTGGTATTAAAAGCAATCTTTGTGGGATCGACCTCGTATTTGCATTTATTTCTACAATTGATTCGTGCACTTGTGAGTTTAATTTGGTTTAAGTTAATATATTATTTAGGTTAGTTTAAATACACATCAAGTTTTTGACACCGTTGCCGGTGATCGAACTCGGTCACTTGCGTGACAGGTGGGAATACTTACCACTATACTACAACGACTATGTCAAGACAAGTGAAAGCTATTGCCCATGTTGGCCATTTTTTACTATCCCTATCCTTAAAGTTGCATCACATTACATTAATGTACTCTGTGAGGATATGTCATTGGGGTAAGATGTTCGACAAAATACTTATTGGGCTAGAATTATTTTAGAGATTAGATATTATGGTAGTAAAAAACTTACGGCCTTGTCTTGAAAATCAATGTTTGAACGTCTCTAATCTTGTCTCACTACAAAAAAAATCATGAATTTGCCATTGCCAACACAAATAGAAGATCTATATAAGTAAACAATAATTTAGATCATAAATGCATTATGCAAACTCAAGTGTATCAACCTTTCTTTTCAGTTTGGTAACCAATGTATGCATGGTTGCATCCATCCGGACCATCCCCTCGCGTGCAAGATGAAAACGGCTTTTTGTCTTACGAGTTATAGAAAAAGTGCTTGTACAGTCAGCACTTTCACACGTAGACAGATTCCATTTCTGATCAGTCTCTTTTAAAAGTGCTTCACAAAGCAAGCTTTCCCATGTTGAGCGGGTCAAGTATCATCAGTTCAGCCCATCAGAAAAATCGTGAAAAGTAAAGGTAACCGTACAGAAAGGAAAGAGCAACGCATGATAACTAAGGCTATTTCCAACCGAAGGTCAAGCCAAAGGGTTTGTGGGCCTTACTAGACAAAAAAGGCCAAAGGGGGTTAATCAGTTGGCCCAAAGCAGCCAGCTAGCAGTTATTTTTGAATTTTTTTTTTTTTTTACAAAATTTTTAAATTCTATTTTTTTTCCTATAACTTCCTAAGCCATTAAACGACACTAGCCTTTCTGCATGCCCTCAGACACCTGTGAAAGGTATTTTTTCAATCACGGAGCGTTACGCACGACTTACATATTTTAGATGTATTTATATGTGATGATCGGTTCAATGTATAGCAACATAAAATAAAGGCGATTATCATCTTTAATAATACAGGCAGGAATTTAAAGTATTTTACATAGAATATGTAAAAGAAAAAAAGTAATAAATAACATAGAAGAACCTTATAATGTAGTTGCAACTAAAAGCTAAATAAAAAGTGTAAAAACAATCCAAGAACTTCAATTGACCTTGATACACTTGACAGCAAAACATATCATGAACTCATATCGTTTCGTCCTGTTGAAAATTTAATGTTTTTGGTTAAAATCAAATATTAGCATTATTTGTATATTATTTAGAGATGCAAATTGTGCAATTTTTGTTATTTTTTATGAACGTATGTTGGAAGTTTTCGCAAATTGGTCATAGAACTTTTTGCCATATAAGGCTATTGAATCTTTTCCAACTTACGCGAATTCAAAATTATTTTTCACCCTCCTAAGGATACACATCTACTATACTGCATAAGTCATCGAAGTCATGATACTGGCTTATTTATTTACACTGTAGTCTGTACCCTCAAAAGCTAGCGCGTGATCGTTTTTCAACTATTTGCAAGCAAAACCCCATATATAGTTCCACAAAATCTTGTCGTGATTGATGTCCAACTCTCTGCAAAAGAAGAAAAGGATTTTCAAATGGATTATGGAACTAAAACAACGCACCATTCCACCAATTTTGATTTAAAACTATGAGCAACTCATTGGGAGAAAAATGATGAAAACAATATACTATTGAGAAATCTTTTTTGGACGATTCAAAAGTGGATCGCATAAAAAAGACAATTTAATTTTTAATCTTATACCCTAATATTTTAGAGGTGAATCCATGTTAATCCTCTTTCTCCTTTACATTTGGCAGTTGTGTAGATTTGCATCTCTAGTCAATTTTTTCTTCTGTTGTACTTTGTTTGTTGACAAAGTATTTTGCAAAAAGAAAATACGCATTGGTGACAAAGAGTAAATGAAATACATACTATCTAAATGAAATACATACTATCTAAATGAAATACATACCTTAGAACGATTATTCCCACCACCACAGCCTTGTTGGTTCGATATATGTTTAGAAATTTTATCATCACAATAGAACACTCGAACACATGGTAAACGTCATCTTACTATTTACAGCAGAATAAGTAAATCTTTTCCTTGAAGTTGAATGCTCTCCAAATGGAGAAGAGCTTGTTCTTGGTCTTTTAGAATTCCTCTGGACTCGTAGAAAATCTCAGCATAAGCCCTTCAACCATCCTTACAATTAGTCAGTCTCTTCCTAATTTCTTCCTTCTTCCCAGACATATGCTCTCTAAAAACTACAAACTCAATGAACACACCTTCCTCATAAATACGATTTCTCGCAATATGCTCCTTAAACAAATAATATTGAACACTCAAAAATGTCAGGATAGTTCTATAGTATGCAAGGAGTAATATTTCTAGTCTTACCTATTGGGAGAATAATGTAAATTCGTGAGGACAAATCATAGAGACCAAAGATCGAAACAAATGGCTTACTGATTGAGTCGACTCCCATCTGAAACAAGGGAAGCATGCCAACAGGCAACATACCTGAAAAAGCAAACGTTAAATAAGAAAAAATATTGGAGAATCTATATACACGAAATATTCAGGATTTAAAAAACATAATCTTCAAAAGCGAACAAAGACAAAATCACATATAATGATTCAGAAGAACCTGAATCACGTGATGTACCTTGTCCTTTCTGATGAGCTTGCATCCTGAAAGAGGACCAACACTGAAGGCTTGAGCAAGAAGCTTATCACCCATTCAAAATTAATTAGAAACAAAATGAAATTTGAGCAATTGATCGTTTGCAAGGCTGACATGCCTACAATTCAGAGACGATGGTTTACCTTTTTGTTTATAGAAGTGGAAACCATAATCTTGAGAGACGATAGGATATTTTTGCAAGTATTTTTCCATTAATTAGAAACATAACCTTTTTGTTTATCACCCATCATATATTTTTGCACGAGCCCTTCTTGACCTATTTGGATCCTCCTGGTCGTCATCAAACTCTCCATCAATATACACATCTCGTTCATCCTCCACAATCATGTTGTGTAATATGATGCAAGACATCATGATGGAGTCCAAATTTTCTTGACTCCACCCTCTTGCTGGTTTCTTGATGATCTTCCACCGTGCTTGTAGAATACCAAAAGCTCTCTCAACATCTTTTCGGTATGCCTCTTAGTGTAAGGTAAAACACTTTTCGGCGCCATTTTTAGGGTTTGGAATTGCTTGGACAAGTGTTGCCCACTTTGGGGAGATGTCATTGCCAAGCAATACCCCAGAGATTATCCTAAACATTGGCCCCTACAACCCATCGTTCTATCCTCCCAATCCTAATCCTAATACAACACCACCTCTACCCATTATTTCAGCCATCACACCACAACCTAATCTAATCCCAAATTCACATCTTAATCCTAATTCCCACACCATTATAAGCCAAACCACACCGCCACACCTTTTACCCCAGCCCAACCCTTCCAATCCCACCAATACATCTTTCTCCCTTATCCCATGACCATGGAAATTGCCAATGTATCTGCTGGTCGGACCAATTCAATAATCCTCTCATGGAATGGTTACAAGAGCTCGTGATGGCATTCGAAAACCAAACCCAAAGTATTCTTGTCTTAATGTTGCTACTAATATTTTGTTTGAGCCAAAATGTTTTTCTCAGGCAAATAAATTTCCTAAGTGGCGACATGTTATGGCTGATGAGTTCAATACACTCCAGCGCACAGGCACATGGGTCTTTGTCCTCTTTCATCCTTCCATGAACGTCATTCCTAACAAGTGGGTTTATTGTATTAAATGCAAGTCTCACGGTTCTATTGAAAGATTCAAGGCTAGACTCATTGCCAATGATTTTCATCAACAAGAAGGAATTGATTTTGGGGAGAGTCCAGTGGTCACTCATGCCACTATACGTCTTGTTCTGTCTATTGCCCTTCACTTCCAATGGCCGATTCAACAACTGGATGTGCAAAATGTCTTTCTCCATGGCAATTTGACTGAGGAGGTTTACATGAGATAACCTGCTGGTTTTATTGATCAACAATTTCCGTCACATGTTTGTCGACTTTGCCGATCCCTATATGGTTTGAAACAAGCATCTTGTGCTTGGTTTCAATGTTTTTCTCATCATCTTGAAGACCTTGGGTTTACTGCTTCTCAGACCGACCCCTCCTTATTCACATATTTTAATAGATCAACGATGATTTATCTATTAATCTATGTTGATATATTGATCACATGTAACAATAATGCTCAACTTGCTCAGTTCATCCAACAACTTAGACAAAAGTTCTCCATGAAAGATCTTAGGCCCTTACACTATTTTTTGGGAATGGATGTTCAACACATTGCTTCTTATATGTATCTTACTCAGTCTAAATACATTCTAGATCATCTCAAGAAAATGAATATGACTGATGTTAAACCCCTCTCCACACCAGTATCTAGTGGGAAACGTTTAAGTTTGTATGAAAGGGAATCTCTCTCTAATGGCACGACATTTCATAGTGTTGTGGGAGCACTCAAATACCTGTTGTTCACACACCCAGACATCGCTTTTGCCATAAATCCAGTGCATGCACTCTCCAACCATTGCTCACTAGGCTGCAGTGAAATGAATACTCTGTTATTTAAAGGGAACACATGATCATGGCATTGTTTATACACCGAGTTCTCTTCATCTCATTGCTGTTATGGATGCTGATTATATCGGTGATCATGATGATTGATGGTTTATGATCTTGATGATTGCCCGTTTATTGGTGGTCACTACACCTTTCTTGGTAACAACTTTAGTTTCATGGAGTTCGAAAAAGCAGTGTGGAGTCTCGCGATCCAGTACTGAAGCAAAGTATCGTCAATTTGCATATACTTCAGTGCACTTGTCATGGTTTCACAACATTTTCAGAGACCTGCATCTTTATCTTCCTTTTCCTCGTCTCTAGTGCGATAACATTAGTGCAATTGATGTTGCCTCCAATCTTGTTTATCAGGCACCCATGAGAAATGTTGGAGTGGATTATCACTACATTTGAGAAAAAGTCATTAGACAAGAACTTGAAGTTGGATATGTTGCAGTCTGTGATAACCCGAATTTTTTTTTAATTAGTTAGTAGTGCAAGTGTTTGATTTAACTCTCTAATCTATATAATTAGACTAATATGTAAATTGGTTCATATTTTTTAGATTCATTATATATATATTATACCTATATACATCTAAAAAAAAAAAGGGGGACAAATACAATTTGTTATTACTTTATTTTTTTTTATTTTTCTTTCTTCTGGACGACAACCCGAATAAGGAGTTCACAATCTCCTTATCTTTAGTCTGGAAAGGGGAAAAAGAAGCCCTAGCTTTTTCTCTCTTCGAATTTCATAAGAAAGAAATAAGTTTTTGTCTTTGAGTCTTTAATTCCATACTTTTCTAGAGTCAAATTGGAGTAGCCAACAAGCAGTTCATGAGGTAAGTTTGTTTTTGTTTCCTTATGACTATACATTGAGTTGTGTTTTACATGCTTCTCTCTCTCTTACCACCATGTAGGAATTTGAAATTAGGAGGTGTGTTATTTTCATTTGCTAGGATTTTCATCTCAATCTAGTTACCATGTGGGTAGTCAGGTAAATCCTCCTCTTACTGCTAGCAAGCAGGAGGTGTTCAATTTCTGTGGCTTGGTGGCTTGTGTCACCCGAGTGTTAGTCCCATGAGAACTTGTGGAGTCTATGGAAGCAGGAGGTGGAGGTCTAAGAAGCAGGTGGTGAAGAGTCTAGAGTTAGGTATCATGATTGTTAAGGATAAGTGCGGGTTTTTAGCCAGTTAAAAAGAAACAAAAACCTGTATAAATAGGGAGTCAATAGTTCTCTTGAGAATCAACAGTAATAGAAATGCCAGACAAAAAGCTTTATAGTTTCAGAAGGCTAGTGAAGGAAAATGGGTGCTAAGAGTTGAAGTATTTTTCTTTTGGTTAGGCTTCTCATTCCTTTTATTTGTTTCATTTTTATTTTAGGGGGGCTTTGAAGAGGTTGGTTAATCAATAGTCAATCTCTTTCAGCCAAAAACCCTTATAATTTTATTATAGAATGTTCAGTTTCCCTTTGATTTCAAAATATACTTATGTTATGTTACTGTTTAAAACAGAAAGCTTTCATAAACTCAAAAGAAAGAGTCTTTTATGTTGAGGTTTTGGTTATGGATTGGTATGAAGGAAGGGATTTCAAGGTGAATTTTTAAAACATGAAACTTTTGAACTAGTCATCCAAGTCAATAAACAAATTTTGGTGTTGGAAACGAGTTCTGATTGTAATAATATATTTAGATATTATTGGTGGATTCGTACAGATATCCAATATTAATTTTGCATAACAAATTTCCACCATACAAAAACTCTTAGTTTTAAAACTATTTTTACTAGAAAACTGAAGTACGTTTTGTTTGGGATATTATTATACATACTTATTAAAGTATGTATTCTACAAAGTCTATTTATAATACGAGTTATACTGCATGCTTAAATACTGATAGTTTATACGTTGAATAGGAACTCACGAGTTAGATCAAGATACTTGATCAGTTTGGCAGTTATGTGGACTTACATTGTAGCTTTGGAACCAGGTAGGGGGTGCTAGGGAAACCTCATAAATATTTATTCTTTTATTATCTGATTATTACGCATTGATTGATATTTATCTATGTGGTTGGATTCATAAACTCATTGCCTATACGATTACTTGGATGGATTGAGATACATGTTTTTCATTCATTTGTTAAACAATGAACTGATTACCTTGAGTTGAGATTCTTGTGAAGGAGATAGGGAAATGAGCATTGAGGAAGGCTTTTGTGTAGTTGAGCCTAATTCTTGGCAGGTACCAGGTCTCAGGCTAGCCCCAAAGTGCACAATAATTTAAGGGTAATACGGGATTGGCGAAAGGGAATTAGGTAAGAGCACTAACAAAAGGAAAATATGGTGTTTGGGTTCAAGTTAATAAGGTTTGAAGAGAGAAACTTTGTGCATTCATACATATCATTTTTCTAATGTGTTTTAACTACATAAAAATAATATACTCATGGTTATATATATATATATATATATATATATATATATATATATATATGTATAGATATGTATGTTGAGGTATTATCTCCCTACTGAGTTTTATGCTCACCCTAATTAAATTTGTGCTGGTTCGGAACTAGAGAATTAAGTCATGTGCTAGAGATGTTACTTGTTGTATGATATGTGTAAATAGAAATAAAACAAAGAGCTTGGGGGTGTTAGCTCTTTTGTTTGAATAAGGAACAAGAAGCTTTATGTAAATTTATGTAAAGTGTACTTTGTAAAACTTGAGAATTATCTCTTGGTGAATAAATGTGAATTATGTTTTAACAGATTTATATCTTCTAAATAATTTTTTTTTCCTTTTCTTTCTTCACTATTTAACTATGGATTAATCTGTTCTTAAAGATTTTATTCCATATTAAATTGTGAATCATGCCTTAATTAGAGTTTTAAGTTAATACTCTGATTAGGGTGTGACAAATCACTGATCAAATAGCAAATTTTCTAACCAAAGGGTTATCTTCTTAGCGTTTCAACTATCTCACCTCCAAACTTCTAGTTTGTCAACGTCCCGTCAACTTATGAGGTAGTGATAAGCCCAGTCTAGTTCAATTTGCAAACCTAAATCCACAATCCACGTCATCAACAATTCAAAGTTCTCTCTCCCACTCAAATCCATAACAAACCTGTTTGAATGAAGATCAACTTGATCCGCAGACATCTCTCAAGCACAATCCATCCTCATCAAAACTCTATCTATCTGTTCAACAGTTCGTTTGATAGATTTTGTATACATTTAAACTACTTGTATTTATCTCAAAGTGTAACAACCTTATCACTGTAAAGTCTATATAATGAATGAGAAAGCTAGCTCATAATTATTGAGTTGAGCTTACAACAATTCTGAGTTTATATTTATCATAGAGCATTGGTTATCTTTTAAGATTAACATCGGACATCTAGACGAGAATGGCAACTACACTGGCCAGTTCGCCACTTTCACCCTCTGTGGTTACGTCCGGGCTTAGGTTCTACTTCTTTTCCACTTGTTATTTTTGCTCATCAGAGTTTGTCTGTATAGCAGGAACACGTTAATTCTTAAGAAAATGTTTACATGGCAATCAAATTCCTAGTTCCAACCATAGAATTTCGCTTGATTGTAATGTGCCAGTGTTATATGCTTATCTAGTCTATACGTACACTTTCTCGTTATACCTTGAAGACATTTGCAATTTTGGAGTACATAACTATTAGGTCTGTTTCTGATTGTTTTTGTCATCTTTGTTAGGGCATTCGACAAACTATGGCAGAAGAAGAAAACTAAAGTGAAGCAACATCATAGTGATATCATTTTGTTTGTTTCGCAAACTAATGTGCTTGACGATACAAGTGTTTGGGAAACGAGTATTTTTCTTTTTCTTCATTACTATTTTGACAATTAGGGCTAGTTTGGTATTGCTGTGTTTTGAAAAAAAATTGCTTCTGCTGTGCTGTGAGAATAAGCAGCTGTGAAATAAAGCAGTAGAGTGTTTGATAAACTTTTTTGTAAAAGTGCTTTTGAAAAAAAAAAAAAAAGCAATAGTGTTTGGTAAACTTTTATGTCAAACAGATGTGAAAAAAGCTGGTTTTTCAAAGCTAGGTTTTGCAGCTTCTTGTTTTTGGCTTTTTTTTCACCCAAAACTGTGAAAAAAAGCTGAAACTAAATATTTACCAAACACAAAAACAGCTCCTAGCTTTTTTTGATACCAACTTTTTTCAGAATCACCTCAGTACCAAACCAGGCCTTAATCTATCGAAATACTTTAAGGTTAAATTATATTAATCAACCTCGTACACCACGATGATAAGACAGAAAAAAAAAATCAAGGATTAAACTCTGTTTATTACCCTCATGTTTCGTGGTTTTCAACATTTAGTACATCAATTTTTTTTCGTCCTAGAGTCATACCTAAAGTGTAAATTTTGGGACAGTCTCATACGTCCGTTAGTCAAACTGTTAAGTCTTCCATTAACTGATGATGTAGCACCCATGTGGACAATGATTGGACGCCACGTATCAATAAAGATCCAACGTGGATATTAAAAAAATTACAAAATTACAAAAAAAAAAAAAAAAAAAAAAAAACATTGTTCTTCCTCAACCCCGTGCATCCCTCCCTTCTCGGCCTCCACCCATGTGCAAATCCAACCTTCTCCCTCCTTCAACCCCCGAGCAACCCAACCATCCCAAAAATGATCTTCATCCCACAAGCTTCGCTCCTTTACCCTCCGCCTCTCTCTGCACCACGCTCACTTTGTCCCTGGAAATGAAATCGAAAGCCCAGAAAATGCAAGAAAACCAGCGGGACTTCGAGAGGTAAAATTGAATTTCTCCTTAATCAAAATCTTCAAAATCTTCAAATCTGAAACGATTGATAAGTTTTTGGGAAAAAAATGGGTTTTTAAATTGGCTCTGACTCGGAGCCGTTGAAGAAACAAATTTGGAAGGTTGGAGAGAGAAGAAGAGGAGAGAGATGGAAGTGG